>NC_082699.1:19735029-20035029 GCF_949987515.2 Delphinus delphis
TATGAAATTGTATTTATTATATTTACATTATAACTAAATGTGTTGAATCTTAGTCATTCTTCAGTAGACAGCTTCACCAAGTTCAATATCTATCACATAGATACAAGAGAGCCAAAGTGATTTAAGTCATGAGTTCACTATGTCATACCCTTCTTGACATCATTTTATTTTTTAACCATCTTCCAATGGACCATATAAGATGTATAGGGGTTGATGGTTTAGGTGACTAAATTTATCTACAGGATCTCTTGCTGAATTGCCAAATAATTGTATTCTGAAAATGGGTTTGGTAGATTAAATGCAATCATTAACTAACTGAAACTCTTTATTTGAGTCCCATAATATACACAAATACTTGAAATGATTATTGCCTGTGATTAATAATCTGATGTGGTTAGCTATATTTAAAAGCCTTAAGAATAAAGGCTTTAGAGTTAAATATTTCAGCATCATTTACAATAAAATGTATTCTTTTCTCTGGTATCATAGTGGCAATCATAAGAATTTTAACTAATTTTACAAATGGGTATAAAAGGAAAATATTTAGTTCAACTATGCATTTAGTCTATCTGTTTAATATGTAATTTGTAAGTGATTACTTGATTAGGTGATTTACTTACTAAATGTTTATGAAATTAAGAGTGGTACACTCAGGGAGAGAATAGCCTTTGGAAATTTTAAAAATAAGAATAAATATTTAATGTACTTGAAACAAGCACGAATCTGTC
This sequence comes from Delphinus delphis, assembly GCF_949987515.2. Taxonomy (NCBI): domain Eukaryota; kingdom Metazoa; phylum Chordata; class Mammalia; order Artiodactyla; family Delphinidae; genus Delphinus; species Delphinus delphis. The sequence goes on from NC_082699.1 coordinate 19,735,758, forward strand.
TATATTTTTTTCAGGAAAGCTTCTGTTAAGGAATACTTTTTCTTCCAAAAAACAACTTTGTGCCACAGAAAATATATCAGGTTTTTAGCTTATCTTTTAAGGGTAACAATTAAACTAGAGGAAGAATGAAAGATTCATTTTTCTATTACTCATATAGGTCCCATTTCCAAATGACTCTTACTTATTTTAATATTATATCTCTTAAAAATGTGATAAACTTGATTATCTGTTATTCAAAGAATTTTCAGTGAGGTATGATGACTTTTATTTCAGCAAGTGCACCATAGATTATCTCATCAGAATTCTGAACCACAACCACTGGAGGAAAGATTGGAGAAGAGTTAAAAAGAGATAAATAGAAGGAAGAAGATGCACTTAGGTGTGAAGTGGACACATTCAAACCACCTTGCTTCAAGTAATGACCATGGGTCAAGTACATAACTCTGCAGAGAACTGGGTGAACTGGGAGACAGACCAGAAGGAACAGGATTGCAGTTTATATTATGCAAACAAACCAGAAGTCAGTGCAGAAGGCTTTTCTTGCATAGTGATGAGGTGGTTGCTTACTCCGAAACAGAACGTCAGTTTTCAGCAACATGAAACATTACTGATGTTGCAAACAAATGAAACCCTTTCAGTTTGATTTTGTCTTCGGCTTCATATCTTTGAGATTTTAAACTCCTTTACTTCTACTCAGAAACCAAACTCTATTCTAAGGGCATATCTACAACAATAATTTCAACCTTAATAGCTGAATAATTTTTAAATAAAAAGTGACTGGAAAATGAATCAAGCCAAGAAGCAGAATTTGTCAGCATGTTTCAAGTTAAAAAATATGACAGAATATTTTCCTTTATCACTGACCCTTCAATCACCCTATCAGGTACTCATAATGAAATTGAATTTTGTGTCTTTTTTTTCTGGGATAAATATATAACAACATTTTTTGTAACAACTGATAATATTACTGAGCTTTTGCAGACTTTCATCTATAATTCTAAAAGAAAAATTAAACAGGAAGAAAAAAATATCTTTTGGTGAAGCCTTAGCTCACACTCGGATAGGAAAATTAACCTACAGATAATTATATTTTCCAATATAACAAAAAATCACAATTTTTATCTTTTCTAATTCAATCCATTCATTAAATTTAATTTCCATACATTTATACTTTATGAATGAGGAAATTCTTAGTGGTGCTTAGTTGTCCAAGTCAAAGAGTGGTACCAGGAACCCAGCCTAGGACTTCTGACCAGAACACATATTTTTACATATAATTAGACAAAATAAAGAGAACAGAGAAATTAGATTTTGACCTGGTAAATCATTTTTTAATAATTATATTTTAATCTCATGGAGGATTAAACACATCAATTAGCACAAAGTTGGTAGTTAGTGATTTTTAAAACAATTAATAAGTAATCATAGTTATGTATTGTAAATGATTAAGTGCTCTTTTTTTACAACATAATAAGAACAGAACTCTAACCACATTCATAGTAAGAATTGTTTAAATATTATTTCCTTGGAAATGTACTATACCATTTCATTTGTAATATTTAAAGAGAAGAGGTTTTAAAAGTGTTTTAGAGTAGACTCAGTGATAACATTTCTCAGGGCAGCCTTGGAAAGACATCTGCATTAGGGTATTCCAGAAAATATTTATATTGAATGTATGACAGTATTAAAGTTCATCACAGCACTCTGGCAGCTGCTCCAGATGCTACCCAATCTAGGGTTTTAAGATTTCACATAAGAGCTTATGGGCAGTTGTCAAGGTAATTTCTCTTCCAAGAATTTATTTGGGCAATTTCATTACTCCAGTCACTACAGCTAAGGTCTCTTTCTCAGACTGAGCATAATTTCTTTCAAATTTAGTCACAGTATGTGACACAAACCAAGTAGTGCTTTCACTGGCATCTGAAAACCTATGTGATATCAAAGATGTAGTCTGAGGAGGACTGCACAAGTCATGATTAAAAGAAAAAAGGGACCAAATATACGGATAATTTTACTCATATATTAACTTTTTTGTTGGTGGTCAGACTTATTTTTTTTTAAATTTCCTCTTGATTACTTAGATATTCAGTGTATCTTATTATTATTTTCTGATGCATTTTGTTCTGCTACACTGTTTAGTGGCCATTACAGTGTCAGTACAAAAACTTTAAACAATAATATATGTTTAAAGTATATGTTGATTGTATAATTATATATATGTTGATTGTATAATTAATATTAATATATGTTGATTGTATAATTATACTTGTATATACTTGGTTGGATACTTCAGTGATTCTTGAAAATGTTCAGTATTTTATCTCATGATTAGAAATTCTATATACTTATGTCTTAGTATTTCTTGTTTTTTCATTAGACATCTCTATTATAATGAAACATTTTTATTAAGTTTTGATTTTATTAATAAATTATTTCTCCTGTATTTATGGAGAAGAGAAAGCTATTAGGTGTTCATTGGTGTCTAAAGCAACACTTAGACATACTGACCATAACCCTTATCAACGTTATCATCTTAGAAAATAAAGGATGGCAATAGTGGAGCTTCAATTTAAAGGAAGTAACAGTAAACTGAGAAAGCACAATCTGACAAAACCACTGCAATTACTTGGTCACTGTGCCTAAAGAGCCTAACTGAAGTGGAGGGCTGTGCAATTGCTCTAGTAATTAAGCCTCCAAGAGCTCAACACACATTTTGCCTAGATAATCCAGGTAATTCCAACTCAAGTGCCTAAGTGTCTCACTTTAAGACTACCCAATACGTACTAGAAATCCAAACTTATAGAACAGCTAAATCAGAGAACTATTCTCCCATCACAAAAGGTTTTATCCCAGCAATTTTTTATTGTCAAGGAGACCAACGTTCCCCATGGATAGGAAAATTTTTTGATTATTAACTGTCTGAATTATTCATACATGTTGACCAATCTCCTAAAAGCAAACATAGAGTTACCAGAACAAACCTAATTTCCAATATCCTTGTTTTAGTGGTCCAGAGCAGTGCTTTGGGAGTTAAACACCTTATTCAATGCTCAAGATCTTCATTTAATAGCTGTTTAACCTTGAAAAATTTGCTTAACCTTTCTAAGCCTCAGTTAATTATTTATTAAATAAGTATAACAATATCATGTATTTTATATGACTGTTGAGAGAATAACATGACAATGGAAATAAAACAGTCTAACCAGAAAAATAGTAAGCTCAGTCAATCTTAACTACTGATTTTCCGATGCTAACTGCTATATGCTCCCTACCTGACGGCAGCCTAAATTAGAAGTCACTCCTAAGTGAGATCAGTTGTCAATGAAGACAATTCGCAGTCAGAAGCTTTTCAAATCTTATGTTTTTCCATGGCAACTCATTTCTGAAAATATAATTAGTAGATAGAAAACATTTTTTCATTAATTCATTTTCAAATGAATTAATGAGTATATACTTTGTGCTACTTACAGTACTGGGCATTGGGGCATTGAACATGTAACAGTGAGAAAATACCCTCAGGAGAGTGCAGTCTTGTTCAGAAGACAGACATTTAAAAAAAAAATCAATATATTAACAACACAGAGTCAAGCTATATGAGTCAAAAACTGATAGAAATTTAAGGAGAAATAAATGAATCCATTATCACAGTTGAATACTTCAACACCCTTCATTCGGAAAAGGACAGATCCAACAGGCAGAAAATCTCTATAAGACAGAAAATCAGTAAGGACATAGTTGAATTCATCAACACTAACAATCAAATTGATATAATTGACATCTATACACTAATTCATCCAATAAGGGCAGAATACACGTTCTTCTCAAGCTCACTTGAATCCTTTACCAAGATATACCACATTCTGGGCCATAAAACATAGCTTAACGAATTTAGAAGAATAGAAATCATACAATATGTACTCTCTCATCATAATGGAATTAAACTATAAATCAATAACAGAAAGATAACTGAAAAATCTCAAAGCAGATGAGGATTAAATGACACACTTCTAAAAATGAAATAAGTCAAAAAAGAAATATCAAGAGTTATTAAAAATATATTAATAAAATGAAAATGAAATAAACAATTTATCAAAATGTGTTGCATACACTGAAAACAGGACTTAGAGGGAAATTTGAAGAATTAAATGCATATATTAGAAAAGAAGAAAGATCTAAAATCAATAATGTAAGTTTCCACCTTAAGAAACTAGAAAAAGAGAGCAAATTAAATCCAAAGTAAGCAGAAAGAAAAAGGAATTGTAAGAATTCGAGTAGAAATCAATAAAATTGGAAACAATAGATAAAATTGGTGAAACCAAAAGCTGGTTCTTTGAAAAGATCAATTAAAAAAAAAACTAAGCCTCTTGGGACTTCCCTGGCAGTGTAGTGATTAAGACTCCATGCTTTCACTGCAGGTGGCATGGGTTTGATCCCTGGTGGAGGAACTAAGATCCCTCATGCCGAGTGGCACAGCCAAAAAAAACCAACCTCTAGTCAGGCTAAGATAAAGAGATTAAGAAAATTACTAATATCAGAAATGAAAGAGGGGGACATCACTACAGACTCCATGAACATTAAAAAGATAATAAAGGATTATTATGACAAAGCTAGGCCCACAGATTTGATACCCTGAAATTAACAGACACAATTCCTCGACAGACAGAATTTGCCAAAACTCAAGCAAGAAGAAATTGATAATCTGAATGGACCTATAACTATTAAATAAATTGCATCAATAAGTAATAAAATTTGAAAACAGACAACACCAGGCCCAGATTGATTCATTGGAAAATTCTACCAAACATTTAAGGAAGAAATAGTAACAATTCTCTATAATCACTTCAGAGGATGCAAGCAGGTGAAATACTTACTAAATCATTTTATGAGGACAGCATTACCCTAATAGCAAAACCAGAAAAAGATTTTACAAGAAAAGAAAACTATAGATCAATATCTCTCAGGAACATGCATGCAAAAATCCTCAACAAAATTTGAGCAAACCAAATCTAACAATGCATATGAAAAATTATACACCATGACCAGTGGGATTTAACGCAGGTATGCAGGCTGATTTGACATTTAAAAATCAGTGAATGTAATCTATCACAAGCTAAAAAATAAAAATCATGTGATCATATCAATAGATGAATAAAGAGCATTTGACAATTCCAATACCCATTCATGATTAAAAACTCTCAGTAAACTAGAAATAGAGGGGAACTACCTTAAGTTGATAAAGACTACTTACAAAAAATCTACAGTGAGGGCTTCCCTGGTGGCGCCCTGGTTGGGAGTCCGCCTGCCGGTGCAGGGGACAAGGATTCGTGACCCGGTCCGGGGGCATCCCACATGCCGCGGAGCAGCTGGGCCCGTGAGCCATGGCCACTGGGCCTGCGCGTCCGGAGCCTGTGCTCCGCGGCGGGAGGGGCCGCAACAGTGAGAGGCCCGCGTACCGCAAAAAAAAAAACAAAAACAAAAAACCCTACAGTGAATGTCATACTTAATGGTCATACTTAATGGTGAGAAACTAGAAGTTTTCTCACTAATATCAGGAATGACTCAAAGACTTACCACTCCTTTGCACCATTGTACTGGAAGTGCTAGTTAATGCAATGAGACAAAAAGAGGAAATAAAATGTATACAGATTGGGGTGAAAGAGAGTCTCCTTTTAATTGATGTGATTAGGAACTTCTGTACATGAAATGGAAAATGAGCTAAGTCACAAGAAAACATACTACGTATTTATCAGCAATACCACTGACAAACGAACATGACAAAAGTAAAAGGTTTTGGTCTTTTCCGTTCACTATTATGGTGAAAAACAGTATTTCTGGTTTGGATCACTTATGTTTCATATCAGGAGGAAAGAAACCAATCTGTTACTACATGGATTTCAGAGATTCCAGAAGAGAGACATATTTGCTTTACTCCAGACTTTCATATTTTAAGTCTTTTTTTACCTCTAAGATTTCTATAGATTATGGCATATCTATATTATTATATCTAACTACATATATCTACAGATATATAGATAAACATAAATATAGAGATCTTAGTATTGTGGAGTTCTTATCTGTGAAATTGTTACACTTGACACTAATATGCACTAATTGCATAAATAATTTTTTTTCTTCTTAAGCCACAGGGGCAGGGCATAACTAATCCAATATTTACTCCAATAACTAGTCCACTAAAATGAATTATAATGAAACAATTTATGTGTTAATAGCAGTGGTTAAGTAACTTATTATTTAATCTCTTTTTAAAGAAAGAAAAACCTCCCTAGAGTCTCCCACCCCCACCACCTGAAGTCTCACAATATGATGTGTTTAGCTGACAGAGAAAACCACTCCATCTAAACACATATACATGTTGAACAGTGTGTTATAAAAATAGCTGACATTTGTAATGTGTTTACTATATCCTAGACATGCTTCCAAATACTTTACATGTGTTAATTTAATCTTGTCAATAACATTTGAGGTTGTGTATTAATAAGTGTAAAATAAGCCACAATCCCCAAATCACAGTGGTTTAACATAATAGTATTTATTTACCACTCATGTCATAATCTATGAAAATCCAATTGGTTCTACCCCATATCATAGGGTGGCTTCTTCCATTTGGAATATAGTCATCTTCAACATGTGGCCTCAAGTCACTGGGTGGGAAGAGAATATGGAAAACTGTAAATGGGAGATTTTCACGGATTGTGGATGGAAATGACATACATCACTTTCACCCACATTTTCTTGGCTGTAGCTCAGTCTCAGCCCTTCAAAGTGGCTGAGAAATGAATGTGTCAAGTAAGAACAACAAAAATGATGAGCATAGATTCAGTCTTTACTAATATCTGCCCTTCTGATCAATTACATATCAATTTTCTCTGTTTTTCCCTTAAGGAGACAGGTCCCATCCAGACCTTGCACCTAGCTCATTGTCTACTACCTCTAAATGATGTTCAGTCTGTTTCTGGGTGTGGATTCTGGTCCAGTTATTCTAATTAAAGAGATAAAGTATCTTTTCTGCTAATACCTTCTAACACTCAAACGTATACATAGCTAGTATAAAATAGTGTAGCAGGGTTGGGATAACCATAATAATAAATCTTATTGAGAAAAGAGGGAATGAAATACACACAAGCACACAATAGACACTTGTCTAAAGCAACTTTGAAATCTTGCTGGGCAGACACTGTGAAGGCTTCTAACCCTGTTGGTAGGTATAGTTCCTTGATTAACCCTATTTTGGTGTCCTGGAAAATTCTTTTGTTATTTTGTTCCTTCACTTCAGGCTTTACCCTCTAAGAGGTTATTTAAGACTATCAAGTTTGAGAGAATAGACTACACCTCTTAAACTGAACTTTCCTGCAAACTTGAGTCTTAGTGGAAATTTATATTCAAAGCTTTCTCAGTTTTATCTACTACGAATTGGGATACAGAAGCAGTAGACTTTTCAAAAAATATTAAGGTCCTATATTTCAAGACTATCATTGTCCTTCTCAATCTTACTGGTTTTTTTTTGTTTGTTTTAACATCTTTATTGGAGTATAATTGCTTTACAATGGTGTGTTAGTTTCTGCTTTTTAACAAAATGAATCAGTTATACATATACATATATTCCCATATCTCCTCCCTCTTGTGTCTCCCTCCCACCCTCCCTATCCCACCCCTCTACATGGTCACAAAGCACCGAGCTGATCTCCCTGTGCTATGTGGCTGCTTCCCACTAGCTATCTATTTTACATTTGGTAGTATATATTAGTCCATGCAACTAACAAAGGACTAATCTCCAAAATTTACAAGCAGCTCATGCAGCTCAATATCAAAGAAACAAATAACCCAATCCAAAAATGGGTAGAAGACCTAAATAGACATTTCTCCATAGAAGATATACAGACAGCCAACAAACACATGAAAGAATGCTCAACATCACTAATCATTAGAGAAATGCAAATCAAAGCTACAATGAGGTATCACCTCACACCACTCAGGATGGCCATCATCAAAAAATGTTACTGTTAATCTTGGCAATTTTCACCTAAAATCATATTGGTTTTGGAATATCTTGCCAAACACAGCCAAACTTAGACAGTTATATACTACAATTTTGAGTCATTTCAATTATAACCCACGATGCTATCTTTCAGATTATCATGGGCAACATTTTTCCAAATGCTTGTCACTGAATATTATTGATTACCAATTTTCTGACCCCAGTATTAGTTTCCTCTCTGTCTGTCATTTGACTGGTATATCAAAGGCATCTTGTTTTTGGTTTCTGTTATGGAAGCTTCTGTAACAAACTATTCAGTATCAACTACAGAGTATCAATTTCTGTTTTAAGCAAGATAGCAAAACTGGCAGTTGAATAAAAAACAATACCCAAGCCTCTGGCTTAATATTATAAAGTGTGTTTCTTCCTCATGTCACAATTTAATGATGATCACATATTTCTTCTCCAAGCAGTGATTCAAGGACTGAAGTTCCTTCCTTTTTTATGGTGCATAAATTTTAAACACATGGTCTTTAAAATATTTGTGAAATGGAATGAGACCTTGGAGATTTATGTATGAGAGAGTTCCACTTCCAAATCTGGCCCATATTATTTCTTCTCATATTCCATTTGCCAGAAATCAGTTATAAGGCAACCAGTAAGTCTCTGTTTTCAGAACTCAGATCTCTAGCCTCTTCTCAGTCTGTAATATATTGGTTTGGTCAAAAAGTTCATTCGGGTTTTTCTGTAAGATGTTACAGAACGAACTTTTTGGCCAACCCAATATTTTCAAATGAGGTTGAATAATGTGGTGAGTTAAACAATTGAATCATAGATGGATAAAGAGTCATAGGTGGGTTTACTGAATTCACCCTATTTGAAAGTAGCAAAACTGACTCTAAATCCAGAAAATTGAACTCTGGATTCATACTCTAATCCCTAAGAAATATATTTTAAAAATATGAATCAGCAAGAGTATTACCATTTGTCTAAAGCACACAGGATTCTCAAAACTGGAATGCTGAGAGGAATAGCCAAAATCACAGCAGCTGATTAGACCCAGACTGAGATCTTAGGGATCAGAGACTGGGGTTTTAATGTCCATATGATAAAAAATGACCTTGGGGTTATACAAGTAAAAGAAGCTGGAACTATTATCCCTGCGTGATGCTGGAAATCTCTTAAAGTGACCCCTTCTGTGACAAGGAGAATTAGAAAAATCTTTGGATTTTTGAAAAAAGTAAGGTAAATCTAGTGAGAAAAAATATAATCATATTAGTTTTGTTGCAGGCCAAATTATCTCTACCTGCACTGTGAAGGAAGCTTAAATAAGAAATTAATGTAAGGCATCACCCAGGGATGGTAAAACTACAGGTGTTCTAGCCACAAACAATGTCAAAGCCACAATATAAAAAATATTCTTTTTAAATGCAGAATGCAATATACTTCCTCTGGGAAAGAAAAAAATTATAAGAATAACAAGGAACTTGAACTATACCTCATACCAAATGTACCTGAAAGACATATACAGAGCATTCCATACAACAGCAGCAGAATACACATTCTTTTCAAGTCCATACAGAACATTCTCCAGGATAGATAATATGATAGGTCACAAAACAGGTCTTAGCACATTTAAGAAGACAGAAATTATACCAAGTATCTGTTCAGAGCACAATGGTAGGAAATTAGAAATCAATAACAGGAAGAAAGCTGGAAATATACAAATGTGGAAACTAAGCAACACACTCCTGAACAACCAATGAGTCAAAGATGAAATCAAAGGCAAATAAAAAAATTTTGAAACAAACGAAAATGGAAATAGAACATACCAAAATTTACAAGATGTAGCAAAAGCAGTTTTTTTTTAAATTTAGCCATTTAATGTGTAAAACAAACAAACAAACATAATCAAAGAATGAGCTCAAAAGGGCAACAAGCACTGATAGTTTTCCAGGTAAGTTTTTGCACACTTTAATGTTATATGTATTTTTTTTAGAGTACAGAATAATATGGACAATTGTCAAAGCATTTTCAGAACTAAAGTTACTGATTCAAAATCTGAAAAATTATCATTTTCTCATGAATAGACAAGTCTAAGTGAAATATTTCAAAATATTTATTCACAATTCTAAAAATATTTATAACTGCAAAAGCAGTTATAAGAGGAAAGTTTATATTGATAATTGTCTACATTAAAAAAAATCTAAGTTTACATTTCAAGGAACTAGAAAAAGAAGAACAAACTAATCCCAAAGTTATCAGATGGAAGAAGATGACAAAGATCAGAGCATAAATAAATGAAATAGAGAATTTCACAACATGCACAAAAATTAATTCATAATGGATTAAGGACATAAGACCTGAGACTGTAAAATTCCTTGAAGAATACATAGGGAATAAGTTCTTGACATTGGTCTTGGCAATGATTTTTTGGAATGGCACTGAAAGTATAAGCCACAAGGGAAAAAGTAAACAAGTGAGACTACATCAAACTGCAAATCTCCTATACAGCAAAAAAGACAATCAACAAAATGAAAAGGCAACCACCAAATGGGAAAAAATATTTGCAAACCATATATCTGATTAGGAACCAAAATCCAAAATATGTAAGGAACTCATATAACACAAGAGCAAAAAACAAAAAAAAAAAATCTGACTATAAAATGGGCAGAGGACCTGAATAGACATTTTTCCTTAGAAGACATATAAATGGTCAATAGGTACATGAAAATGTGCTCAAAATCACTAGTTAATCATCCAGGAAATTCAAATCAAAACCAAAACAAGTTATCACCTTTTGCTGTTAGAATGGCTCTCATCAAAAAGACAAGGGGTAAGGAGTGTTGGCAGTGATGTGGAGAAAAGGGACCCCACGTGCACCATTGGTGGGAACGTCAATTTGTGCAGTCAATATGGAAACCAGAATGGAGGTTCCTCAAAATATTAATATAGAACTACCATATGATCCAGCAATCCTTCTTCTGTATATTTATGCAAAGGAAATGAAATAACTATCTTGTAGAGATATCTGTAATCCCCCCATGTTCCCAAGAGCCAAAACATGGAAACAACATAATTGTTAATCCATTGATGGATTAAGGCATAAAGAAAATGTAAGATATATATATATATTTATTTATTTATTTATTTATATGTATGTATCAATATATATAGCCATAAAATTATATAAATACATATAAATATATTTATATATTTTATTTAGCCAGAAAAAGAAGAAATCATACCTTTTTTGATAACATGCATAAAGCTTGAGGGCATTATGCTAAATGAAATAAGTCAGGCAGAGAAAGACAAATACTGTATTATCTTACTTATTTGTGGAATCTATAAAACTTGTACTCCTAGAACCAGAGAGTAAATTGGTGATTGCCAGAGGCTGAGGGGTAAAGGAAATGAGGGGATGTTGTTCAAAGGGTTTAAAATTCCAGTTATAAGAGAAATAATTTCTGGGGATGTAATGTACAGGATACTGACTGTAGTTAAAAATATGTATTGTATACCTGAAAGTTGCTAGGAGAGTAGGTCTCAAATGTGCTCACCATAACAATAACAGAATAAAATGGTAATTATGAGATGAAGCATGCTTTAACTAACCTTTTTGTGGTAATCACTTGACAATATATACGTGATCAAATTATCACGTTGTATACCTTAAATTTATCAACAAGCCAAAAATCAGCATCTTCTCTACACAATGTTATATATCAATTATTTCTAAATAAAGCTTAATTTAAAATGTTAAAAAGAAAAAAATGTAAATCACTTTTTGCATAAGTTTTCTATGACAACGCCATTCTTCACCAATTAAAATCTAGTCTATTTTCCTACCATTCTCAATCTTCATATTCTTGCCCTAATCAATCTCTATAGTTATTTTTCTACCTTTTATGGGTGTACTCATATTTTGACCTATTTCAACCTGGCTTCTCCCAGAGTCCCTTCCAAAGACACCACTGCATCTGATCCAGCATAGCTCACCAATGACTTCCTGTTTGACAAATCTATTGGATATTTTTTTTTTTCTCTGCTTTTACCTATTTGTACAATTTGGCAATGTGGAACCCTGCCTCCTTTTCTGATTTCCACAGTGGGAAGTTGCATCCTCCTATCCTAAACTCTTACAACATTCTGTTTGTAGATCTAACAACACTTTAATCTCTTCATTTCCATTTTTTGTGGGCAGTTGTAAACCACTTCCTTCAAAGTCCCTTGAAGGCAAGGACTTTATATTAATTGCTTTTGTAATCCACATCGGACAAGGACTAGTGCAAAACAGATATTTAATAGATATATTTGATGTGTGAGACTTTTGCTTCAAATGGGATCTTTACTTAATTTGTTCTATAAAGCTAAAACACAATTAGAACCATTTACTGAAATTTAAGAAATAAGTTGCACAAAACCTCAAAGGAAAAAATATCCTTATAACAACCATAATTTTCTAAAAAATATTTTTTAATCCCGTGTCATATGTTTCTTTAAAGAACAAGTACATTTTTATATATAAATATATGTAAAATAAAACTCTACTGTAGTGTAGGCAGTGAAAGATTGTAGGAAACCAGGTCTAGAATTCTGAAATATAAAATATAAAAAGATTTATGTTTTAAAAGACACTGAACCTCCAAAGACTATTTTCCTAATGAATTTTGTGAATCAGAATTGAATCTGATTTTTAATCCTTTATTATTTTTAATAAAAATAATTTTTATGGGGCTTCCCTGGTGGCGCAGCGGTTGGGGGTCCGCCTGCCGATGCGGGGGACGCGGGTTCGTGCCCCGGTCTGGGAGGATCCCACGTGCCGCGGAGTGGCTGGGCCCGTGAGCCATGGCCGCTGAGCCTGAGCGTCCGGAGCCTGTGCTCCGCAGCGGGAGAGGCCGCAGCGGTGGGAGGCCCGCGTACCGCAAAAAAAAAAAAAAAAAAAAAAAAAAAAAAAAAAAAAAATAATTTTTATGTACTATTTCATTTTTATCAATAAAATATGTTAACTTATTATTTTTATTCTTGCTCTATTATCCTTATGCATTTTATCTAGCTAATGCCACTTTTCCTGGTAACATCATCAACATATTTCTATACCATTAGATAGAAATGCTATTCCAGACATGAAAAATGTCATTGAGGTTGAATGTAGAGAGAGTAGTGTTGGAATAGAAATAGAGAGTTTTCCTTGGACAGACAGGCCCTTTTTAATGTGCTGTGTTTGCTGAGCTGAGCTGGACTTACCATCCATTAAGGCTGAGGGAGTGGCTTGCGGTGGATAAGAATTAAGTACTAGGTACGGGCCTCTTCTTTTCCTTCCCTCTCTCATTCATTTCTTTTAACAATCACTTCAGTGACTTTCAGCACAACTTCTGTCATCATTTATAGCATGTTTATTATTAAGAATAAGCCATAAATTTTTAAAAGAACATTAAAAAGTCTGAATTGTTAGCTTTTTTGTAACTTTAAGGCTATAACTATGCTCTTTACGTTTTGTTGTATTTGAAATGTTATAATTAAAGGGGAAGAAAAACACACCAGTTTTAACCACATAGGCAGAAAAAAATAAAAATACAGATTGCATGAGAGAGCTTTTCTTAAAAAAAAAATCTCAAATTTGTAAAGTAAATGAGGATTTGGGATTTAAGGACCTGCTACAGCACTGTTGGAAGGAAAAGGTTGGCATCTCAGAGAGGATACCAGACTCCACTTCAAGTTTATAGTCAACGACATTTTGAGAGGACAGTGAATGATGCCCTTTTTCCCCTGCCTGAGTGTGAGACCAGTCAAAAGACAGCTGGAGAGGACTCCGGCCTAGGCCACCTTTATGAAGGTGATATTGGAAAACGTGAGTCTATTGTGGGCAGTATTTCCTAGCAATGCTTCCCCAAATTAGACAAATCTATACACCTAATCAAAGTCAGTGCTAGACAAACCCAGGCCTGACCAGTGCCTCTGTGAAATTCACAGCATAGAGTAGGTGAGCCGAACCTCTGCTTTCAGTGGTCGCTTGACAACCTGGGCAACCCCTGTGAGGAGGGATGAGACAGGGAGCTGGGAGGGTTGTTTTTTCCTCTAACTCACTAATTACTTAACACATTTCACCTCCTTGGGTGGGAGAGACATACCTGGTGGGACAAGATGCTAGAAGTTGCGAAGAATCTCTCTTAATGGAAATAACATAGTCCTCCCCCGCCATTCCCAGCAACTTATTGGAATATAGAGTCCTGGAAAAAGGGTGGAGGGTGTGGAAGGACTGCTATTATAAACCTGTTGGAAGTTGTAGTTGAGTTGGAAGTTTGAAACAGAGTGTGAACAGGAACTCTAACCATAAAATAAAGTAAAACAAAAAAGAGAAAAATAAAATCTGTAAGTTCCAAAAGTTCCAAAGTAATCCTACTCTTCCTATAAAAGAAAAAAAAAAGTAGTCAATTGCTTCAAACTTCATTTAACAGGGCACACCTCTGAGGTCTTACTCCAGTGAGGTCAAGGATTATGTCTCTCTTTGTCATAGTGCCTGTGCATAGTAGAAAACTGAAGAATATTTATGGAAAGAATGAGTGTACCCTGGGGCTGTGGTTATGCTACTCTGAGGCTTTAAATCAGCAAAAGTCAAAACTACATGTTAAATTAACTTAAATGCAAATTATGTGTGCTTAGCGGAGTGAAAAGTCACCTATACTTCTATTTCTACCATTTTCATTTACCAAGTATTTATAAAATCCCTTCAAGATTCTGTGCTAGGCTTTGAAAGAGATATCATTATGAGCAAGGCATAGTGCTTTCACTCCCACTACAAGGGACTTACTGAATTATAGGGATGTAAGAAAAGAACACAATGATCTACTAGTTATAACAAGTAAATGACAAAAACAGGCACAGAAGATCATAGGGTTGCAAAAACTTTACAGGAAGCCGGCATTTACTTATAGTTTGTTTCACTTGTCTTTTTACATTGGGTCAGAATGAAAAATAGGTAAATATACCAGTTTTAAAAAATTTAATCATTCCTGCTTATTTGTTTTTTTAAAAAAGTCAATTAAAACAAGTTTAAAGTAGGTCTAAAAGTTATGATTCAAGCGCCATGCATCACAGAGTCATGGCAAACAGAACACAAATCATATGAATACTACAAAGTCTGAATTAATTATGCTGCGTGGATTGCATACGTATCCCTATTTCAAATGCATGTTGCTAAAAATTCTTTCAAAATAATTAAGTAATAGTATGTTATCTATTTTATCAGTGATCTGATACTAAATGGATAACTACCATTAAATGGGTTTCTGCACAATTTGTTACTCACCCTCCCAACTCGGTCCCCCAAAAGGGTCCTTCTGCCTGGTGTCGCTCGTGGCAATAGAAAAGGACCCGAATTTGGTTCAGAAGCAAAGGAGAGCTTTATTCTTTGATCAAAGAATAGAAAGGTGCAAGCTTGCACTCTAGAGCACACGCTCTCCTGGAAGATCATGGGCAGGGCTTCTTTATAGGGTTGTTCTCACAGGAAGGAAGCGGATTTCTTGGGAGGCCGGCACAGCTGTGCTGCTCAGGCTTCAGATGGCAGTGTCGGGCGCCGCGTCTCTGCGCATGGCCTGCCACCGCCATCTTGAATTGAGGTGCCTGCCGCCGCCATCTTGAATTGAGGTGCCTGCCACCACCATCTTGAATTGAGGTGCCTGCGCTGCGCTTCTGCACAGGGTTGGAGCTGAGGTGTCAGCATAGCCATTTCACTCAAGGAACACTGGTCTGAAGTGCAGGGTGTGAGGTCTGCCTTTGTCCCCCCATGAGCAACTGAAACTAGATTAAGAACAAAGGAAAAAAAAGTTAAACCATATTATTCAGAGTCTATATTTGTTTTCCAGGAATTGTTCATGGGCTTTGGCAGTGACAAATCCCTCCTCTGCCTTTTGTCCTGCTCTTCAGTCTTGAGGGCTGCTGAGGGGCACAGTTACATCCTCTGTAACTGCATCTTCTGTAACTGCTTCCTGCTGAGTTTGGGCTTCATCATCTCCCCGGGTGAAGGAGCAGAACTTCTCCTCAGCTGCCTTTAGGTATGTGTGATTGTCACCAAGCATCTTCTGTAACTGCTTCCTGCTGAGTTTGGGCTTCATCATCTCCCCGGGTGAAGGAGCAGAACTTCTCCTCAGCTGCCTTTAGGTATGTGTGATTGTCACCAAGCCTCAGCCCTAACTGTTCGTATTCCTGAACAGCCACCAATTGGAGTTTTATAGATTTTAAGCTTTTGGAGGCAAAGGACACCAGACAATACAGGATGCGTGGGCCAAATATTGGCAAGAGAAGAATGGTCATTAAGGGGTCCAGGAAAAGTACAAAACAAGTGATGCCCGGGAGGATCTGTTTTTCCCTGCTCCAAATTTGTTCTGCTAGATTAGGCTGCCTGTTTTCTGTGAACCAACTTGCTTTTTCCAGTAGTTTGTCTGCATTTTCTTCAATTAGGCCAACAGCACGACGTGTTGGCCAGTGCACAGACCTCTCTCCCTGGTCAATTGACAGATTATCTAGGGCCATTCGGTTACCCAGGACTATACCGGCCAGTGAGTCAATGGCTTGACGTGTAGGTTGATCTCATTGGTCATTGTCACACCATGGTGGCTGTTACGTTTTCTCTGGTGACAGTGTTACATATACTGTTACAAACAGTGTTCCCCGGCCAAGGTCACTAGCACCCCGATGAGTGCAATGATTCTAGCGTTTTATTGGGGCATCCAGGTACCCTACTTAGCTGTGTTTTCCCCTTTTCAACTTCCTGATTTACATATCAGAGGGAGATTCACAGGAGTAGTCAAGGGAGTTTGTTGCCCCAGATTGTCTCTCTGGAGGTTGGGGCTCTGGGACTTCTTCACTCGAATGTGATGTAGCCACAGAGTGATCCCCTGCGACTTGAGGGCAGAATGGGTGGTTAGGATTACCAAGTGGGGTCCATTCCACTTAGGAATGAGTTGGTCTTGTGGGCTGCCTGTTTTCCAGGTTTTTAAATACACTCAGTCTTCTGGCCAGAAGGGGTGGAGGGCCAGATCAGTGGGTGCTGGCAGCACCTGGTTATTACCTTATTCCATGAAGACTCTCATGGTTTCTCCTACCTGGAGGGCATAATGCCTAGAGGGTATACCTGGAGTTGTTCCATGTCAAGGGGGCTACAGTGAACCCTCTCTCAGGCTTGGGGAATGGGTCACTTAACTTTAACTTAGCTCTTGGAGCAGAGCAGGGCAATTGGGAGTAACAATCCAATTTCTTTGAGTTTCCTGGCATAGCTCGGCTAAGGTTCCTTTTAAGGCCTGATTGGATCTCTCTACTTTCCTCCAGTGGTTGGGGTCTCCAGGCTGAGTGCAAGGTCCATTTTATGTCCAGGGCACTTGTTATCCCTTTTGTTACTTGAGGCAGGAGACAGGAATTCTGGGCCATTATTACTTAATAGGGATCCTGGGAGCCCCAACCTGGGGATTACCTCTTTTAGTAATAGTTTAGCTACTTCAGCTGCTGTTTTAGTTCTAGTGGGGAAAGCTTCTACCCACCCTGGAAATGTGTCCATTAGCACCGAGGTACCTGAATTTGCCTGATGCTCTGGCCATGACAGTAAAACCAATCTGCCAGTCTTCCTCAGGATATATATCCCTTTCAGTCTGAATGGGTCTTATCTGGGGGCTTCTGGCGGGGCTGGGGGTCTGGTTTGGGGGTTGTTCATGTGCAGATGGGGCATGTCTCAACTACCTGACTGATTATATTTTTCATGCCAGGAGTTACCATGACCACAACTAAGCCATTATATAGGGCTTTCTTCCCATAATGATTTCCTTGATGCCTTCCCTGATGGCTTGACAAGCTGCAGTTTGGGAAAAGAATTGTTTACCATGTTTATTAACTAGCCATCCATGGCCCCGTAGATCTCTATTGAAGCCCCCTTTCTGGGCTGTGTCTAACTTTTCCTTTGTATAGACTGGGGAGTAATTGGATGGATCTGGCCTCTTAGGTATGAGGGATAATTGCCAAGTAACTGGTTCTGGGGATGCTCTTTTGGCAGTTGTGTCGACTTTGTTGTTTCCCTTTATTACCTCCATATTCCCTTTTTGATGATCCCTACAGTGAATTACTGCCACTTTTTTCAGAAGCTGCACTGCTTCTAGGAATCTCAATATGTTTAAGCCATGTTTCACCTGCTTATTCTCCTCACTAAGCTTACCCCTTTCTTTCCAAATAGCCTTGTGTGTGTAGGATGGCAAACGCATATTGGGAGTCTGTATAAAAACTTAAGATCTTCCCTGTCTCAACCAAGCTCTAAGGCTCGGATGAGGGCTATCCATTAGTCCTTTTGGGCTGAAGTTTCTGAGAGTAGGTTTTGTGCTGCTATGACTTGGGTCTGGGAAGTCAGTATATGCCCCCAGCCTTTTCCTCTCTCTCATAGAACTACTCCCATCTGTAAACCATTCTTCTTCAGTATTTGGGAGAGGCTCACTTCCTAGGTCAGGGAGCCTGGAATAGATTGTGTCTATGGTTTCTATACAGTCATGCTCCAGGGGCCCTGTTTCTGTGGGTAGCATGGTGGCAGGATTTAACTTGTGACAGGTTTTTATGGTAACCACTGGGTTGTCTAAAAGCACAGCCTGAACTTGAATTGAGCTTCCAGAGTGTAGCCATTCTGTTTCCTTAGAACTTATCAAAGCCTGAACCTGGTGTGGAGTTCATATGGTGATTGGCTGACCAAAAATTAACCTTTCAGCCTTGTTTAGCAGGGTTATAGTAGCTGCTACTACCTGTTGGCAAGGAGGCCAACCCTTAGCAGGTTGATCTAACTGTTTAGAGAAATAAGTAACCACCCAAGTAAAGGGGTCCCAGTTTTTGAGCTAATACCCCAAGGGTGATTCTCCTTCTCTCATGAATATAAAAGTCAAAGGGTTTAGCTCAGTCTGGGAGGGCCAGGGAAGGGGCCTGAGGTAATTGCTTTTTCACTTCTTTTTATTTTTTGTGGTACGCGGGCCTCTCACTGTTGTGGCCTCTCCCCGTTGCAGAGCACAGGCTCCGGACATGCAGTCTCAGCGGCCATGGCTCACGGGCCCAGCCGCTCCGTGGTATGTGGGATCCTCCCGGACCGGGGCACGAACCCGCGTCCCCTGAATCGGAAGGCGGACTCTCAACCACTGAGCCACCAGGGAAGCCCACTTTTCCACTTCTTGACAGGCCCCTTCACGTTCTGAATTCCATTCAAAAGGATCATCAGCCTTTCCTTTCAACTTTTCATGTAAAGGCCTAACTATTAGACCATAGTTATGGATCCAGATGCAGAAAAACCTGCCCATCCCCAGGAAACTCCCTAAGCTGTCTTCTAGTTTTAGGAGGGGTAAGGCTGCTAATGGCTTCTTTTCTTTCCTGGGGTAGGCTTCTCTGACCTTCTGTGAGAATAAAGCCTAGGTAGGTCACCCTAGATTGTGATATTTGAGACTTTTTCTTGGAAACCTTATATTCTTTATCAACTAGGTGGTTCAGGCGTGGTTAGAGTATTTTTTTTTAATTTATTTGTTTTATTTGTGACTGCTTTGGGTCTTTGTTGCTGTGCACGGGCTTTCTCTAGTTGCGGTGAGTGGGAGCTACTCTTCATGGCGGTGCATGGGCTTCTCATTGCAGTGGCTTCTCTTGTTGAGGAGCACAGGCTCCAGGTGCACAGGCTTCAGTAGTTGTGGCTCGAGGGCTCTAGAGTGCAGACTCAGTAGTTGTGGCGCACGGGCTTAGTTGCTCCACGCATGTGGGATCTTCCCGGACCAGGGCTCGAACCGGTGTCCCCTGCCTTGGAAGGTGGATTCTTAACCACTGTGCCACCAGGGAAGCCCCAGGGTGGTTACAGTATTTTTATCAGAAGTTTCCCTCTTCCAAATTTTGACCTTTAGCTGAGATTTTCCCAAAGATAGTGAGAAATTTTTAACTCCTTGGGACAGGACTGTCCAGCAGTAGTTTTTGTTATGTGTTTGGGTCCTGCCACTCAAAAGCAAAAATTTCTTGTGACACTGGGGCTAATGGAATACAGAAAGTGGCATCTTTTTTAATTTAATAAGAATACCAAGCCCTGGTGGATTGTACAGTGGCCATCAGGGTGTTGGATTAGGGACTACTGGGTATATATCCTCAGTGGCTTCATTGACTGCCCTGAGGTCCTGTACCATCCAGTATTTCCCACTGGGTTTCTTTATGTGGAGAATGGGGGCATTACAGGCTGATTGGCATGTTCTAATAAAACCTTGTATAACAGGGGCAATGCCCAACAAGGCCTCCCAACAGAGAGGGTGCTGTTTCCTATTGGGTCATGTATGTCCAAGTTTTAGATGGACTGTCACAGGACTAGCTCCTACAGCTTGTCCCACCAAGCCCAGACCTTGCCTTTACTCCTGGGAAGTCGACTTGCTCTATACAGGGAGGTTCCTCCTCCTCCATGAACATTATAATCTTGTGCTCTTTGTCTAAGGAGACACCAATCTCCAGTTTGTCTCCCGTTAGACAGATAGTAGCCCCCAGTTTATGCAAGATATCTCTTCCTAGCAGGGGTAAAGGGTATTTTGGAACGTACAGGAAGGAATATGTGAGCATGTGTTTGTTTGTCCAATTTGCATTCTAAGGGCTCCATAAATGCCCATTCTTGGGCCTTCCCTGATACCCCCATAATTTTACAACTCTTATGACCAAGTTTGCCTGTTCAGAGCCTAGTAAGCGGCAGCAGTGTTGACTAAGAATTCAACAGGTTTTCCCCCTATGTCCCATGTCAGCCAGGGCTCCTCAGAGGCCAACTGGAGTGCCAGCTTAGGAGCCCCCCAGTCCCCTTATTCTTCATCTATTTGGACCATCAGCCTTCGAGGGTAGTGGCCAGGATCTGTCATTTCTGTCCCTCTTCAGGGGTGGCTAGGGCATTCTCTCTTCCAGTGTCCCTCTAGTTTACATATGGTACACTCATTGGGTCCTAGTTTCCTTGGCTTGCTAACCCTTTGCGGGGACAGGGGCTCGCGCACCGGAGTTGAGAGTCTCGGTGGACAGTTAGTCCAGATTCCCGTGCGGACTGGTTGATATTGGAGGACAACAGTCAGAAGGTGGGCTTGCCTCTGGGCCTTTTTTTTTTTTTTTTTTTTGGCGGTATGCGGGCCTTTCACTGTTGTGGCCTCTCCCGTTGCGGAGCCCAGGCTCCGGACGTGCAGGCTCAGCGGCCATGGCTCACGGGCCCAGCCGCTCTGCGGCATGTGGGATCCTCCCAGACTGGGGCATGAACCCGTGTCCCCTGCATCGGCAGGCGGACTCTCAACCACTGCGCCACCAGGGTAGCCCCCTGTGGGCCTTTTTATCCTCTGATTTCTCGTCCTCTTCATCTTGGTTATTAAACACCCAGTAGGCAACCTTGACCAGATGCGAGGTTAGGGATATCTGGTTCTAGTTCCAGTTTCTGAAGTTTATGACTAATGTCAGAGGCATTTTGGGAAATGAAATATGACCTCAGGATTGTATTCGCTTCCAATGACTCGAGGTCAGTGGTAGCAGACATTGGGAGGCATTCCCTGAGGTGCTCTAGGAATGCTGAAGTGTTTTCTGTTGGCTCCTGATTGATTTCCTTTATTTTATTCCAATTGTCATGTTTCTTTCCTGCTACCTGGATTCCCTTTAGGATCGTATTATTATTATTTTTTTTTTGCGGTACACGGGCCTCCCACTGTTGCGGCCTCTCCCGTTGTGGAGCACAGGCTCTGGACACGCAGGCTCAGCGGCCATGGCTCACGGGCCCAGCCGCTCCGCAGCATGTGGGATCTTCCCGGACCGGGGCTCGAACCCGCGTCTCCTGCCTCAGCAGGCGGACTCCCAACCACTGCGCCACCAGGGAAGCCCCTAAGATCGTATTTTTATAATGGAACAGCCTCTGCCTTCCATCCTCTTCTCTATTGTTTTGGTTGTCCCAGTTGGGTTCGTTGTCTGGGACCACTTGATTCCCTGGTCTGAAAATAGCATGACCTGCATCCTTTCTCTTCTCACTGTCTGCTTCCTCTCCAACTTTTGAAAAGGTCAAAGCCTTTTCTTCCCCTGTTAGGAGTACATTGAGGAGGCTCTGGATTTCAGCCCAGGTGGGGTCATAAGTCTAAATGATTCCGCTAATCCAATTCAGGAACCCCTCTGGATCTTCCCCCAACTCCTTACTATGACTTTTCCAGTTATACGGGTCAGAAGTGGAAAATGGGACGTACACCTGGATGAGTCCTCCTTCTACATTGGGCACCTGCCTCAGATTCACATAAATACTGTAAAGCTCCGCCATCATTGGTGACCCCCCTTTCGGTCATCAATGATACTAAACCCAAAGGGTAGTTTTCAGTTCTCATATCCCTTTGTGCCTCAGGAGCATTTGACATTGTTGACTCCCTCTGGCTTATTGGAAAGACTGTCTTTTCTTAGCATTTTGGCCCTGTACTCTCCTGTGTGTTTCTTCCTGCCATACTGATTATTTCTTGTTTAGCCTCTATTGCTATCTCATCCCTTCTTTCATTGTTAGTGTTGCACAACTTCAGTCTTACACCTGTCCTTTTATCCCAATGCTCTCTCTCTTTAGAAAAAGGTTACCCATACTCATGACTTCAATTACCCTCTGTATCCTTGATCTCTCTTTGGAGTTGTTGTTTTTTTTTTTTTCTTCTGGCCTCACCGTGAGGCTTATGGGATCTTAGTTCCCTGACCAGGGATCCAACCCGGGCCCTTGGCAGTGAAAGCATGGAGTCCCAACCACTGAACCGACAGGGAATTCCCCATGTGTATACATTAAAATATCTTTTGTGAGTTCTAAAATAACTTCAATCCAACAAATCCAAAATTCAAAATTAAGCTCACCATATTCCACACTAACCAGTAGTTTCTGTCTCAATGAATGGCCCTTCCATCCACTCAGTTGCATAAGTCAGAAACTCGGAGTCATTCTTGATATTCCCTGTGCATTATTTGTGATATGAGATTAATCAGTAAGGCTTTATAAGGTCTTATTCCCCACGAAAGAGGGTGCAATTAAAAGTAGTCGTAAAAGAAAATTCCCTGGATGTCCAGTGGTTAAGACTGTTTCCACTGCAGGAGGCATGGGTTAGATCCCTGGTGGGCAAACTAAGATCCCATATGCCATGCAGTATAGACAAACAAACAAACAAAAAACCTCTGTTTCAATTCATGTAAAATATACTTCAAGAAAAAATATATTTTTAAAAAAGTAGTTTTAAAAAAGTAAACAAAAGTAAGGGTAGAAATATAAGATATTTCTGGAGAAACTGTAGTGAAAGTTGGCGAGAGCCACATACAAGTTCTTCTCTGGTTCTTACTCAATTCTTGTATACATATTTGGGAAAAAGGATAGACAGGGTCAAACATATGTGCCTCTCAGAAAGAGATATATCTCTCCAACTACTTTTGGGTTTTCTCTGGAAAAGTGACATAGTACTTACTGGGATGGGCCTTTAAAAAGAGACATTGTTTCTCTCAGTGCCAATGGATAGGTCTGCTTTGAATCATCACTTATTATCAAAAATGCATTTGGACATTAGTGTTCAGAATGCTCTTCTAACTTCAATCTCTTCCCAAACAGGGTGGGTGTACCAGCTCTGGGAACAAATTAAAAGGTTTTAGCTTGTTTGTGTTCTTTTCCAGAGAACATGCTTCTGAAAAAGATACATTTTCTATTCTTTGTAAACTACAGGATAATGCATCTGGAGTAACTGTACTTGTACTTTCAGAATTAGCTGGGCAAGCCTTGTTGCTGCCTTAAGAGATTTTTAATTATATAGTTTATTTCAGTAATTGCTTTATTTTATAGTGCTCTTACTTCCTGTAAGTGCACTTTGTGTACGTGGCAACTGTTGTTCCTTTAATTGTAAGGTTAAGTATCATATAATTACAGGGTAAATACACAGTTATTTCTGTCCTGTATGCCAGTATTTAGGTAACTTGGTATTTGTACAAAGGAACTAAATGTTTCTTGGGAATCTTTCCTTTGATTCCCACATAAATTAAGCTCCAGTGCAAAATGTGATCATGTATTATATTCTTTTTCCTTTTAAAGCATTGTGAGTGCCAAACCAAAGTACACCTTTATGAAATAAATTACCTTATCATAGGCTTTTTTTTAATACTATCACAAAAAGTTCTCATAAGTTTCAAAGAAAACATTTATTATGGTACCTTTAATTTAATGCTTCTCAATTTCAAGTTTTGTCTTTGGTTGTTGTTATTAACTCTCAGCTTAAAATCTAATACAGCTAACTGAAAATGAGGACAAAAAAGCCACAGTTCAGAGTATATTCAAATACTAATGCTACAAACTAAAACAGTAAAAATGAAAATAATGAACACATTCATTTCAGTTTCTTTAACTGTTACCATAATTCTTAAAGATATTCTTATTTTCTGATTTTTGTAAGTAGAAAATTTCCAACTTTGAATTAACTTCTACAATGATTCTAGAATTGGAAAGATTTGTTTTAAATTATATATTTTATATTTTATTATTTCCTCATGAATCATGCCTAATAACCAAATAAATATGGTTCATTAATCAATTCATTCTATAGACATTTATTTGATGCTTACTATGTTCCAGGACTGAACATACTGCATTCAGTGTGTTTCATTATCTAGTGGAAATAAACAGATAAACCAATAATTGTAATTTGTGTTAAAAGTTCCCTAATATTGCTCCATAGAAGGCCCGGATGTGGCACAGAGGAGAGAGTCATCAGTTATAATGAGGGCAGACCAGGGTGGAGATCAGGAGGGAAAGAAATTGAATCTTTAAAGGTGAAAAGCTGTCCTCTAGACAGGTAATACGAATTTCAAAGACAAGAGTATATTTACCTATGATTTCAAAAATTACAATAATGACTGCTACCTATTAAGGCTAGATGGAAAGAAATAGTAGTTTCATTTTGTAGTAGGTCAGATATCCACATGCTGCTATTAGGCCAATGATTATATAATAGCTTAGAGTCTACTAATAATAAGATGATTTAGTGGCAAGGAGAATTATAAATAAGATTTTCTATTGACCAAAGACTATAACCCTAATAGAAGTAAAATGAATTGTTCAGGATTGGATTGGTAATTAAAGGATGTGAATTTGTAGAGTTATTGATGGCCCATAGAACATCCTGCCATAGAACAGGGACCACAGATTACTGACCCTGGCATATTAGAGTCTTCAGCATGTATATGAGTCTACTGCTCCCAAATGAAAGAGGCATCTCTGTGGCCCAGCTCCTACACATAGTGCAACAAACCAATGCACTGATGATTTAGTAGTGGGTGAGGAGTTACACTGTGTTTCGAAAGTGTTATAGTAAATGTTCTGCAGTGTAATGAATTGCCTAATATCCCATGTAAATTAGAATAGGAGAAATATTTTCTTCATGTGATGTGTCCACAATTAAATTCCCGAGGGATCTGAAAGACCCAATTAGGAAAATTGAGTTTCCACAATTTACCTTGGATTTGTTTCCTCTTTTGCTTCTTAGAGTGATCATTACCTTTTAGCTCATAGTGAATTTGAGCCCATTCATGCCAACTGATGATTCTCAAATCCAGCTTCTAGGGCTACTACTCCTTTATAGGTCTTGTCACTATTTCTTTTAAGCCATACTTAAAATAGGAGGGTCTTCAAATATAGATTGGAATTGAGGTTAATCTACTGAAGCAAGATGGTCAGAAGAAATGCTTTAAGGAGTTTTTGAAGCATGTTCCACATGTGGCATGGATGGATGGAGGGTTACTGAAAAACAAATACTGTGGATTGCAAGTAAAAGCCACAGTACAAAAATCTCGCTAGCTACGCACTAGACAGGCTTTGTGTTTACTCAGCATTGAGAAAACACGTTTGAATCTTTTTCAGGTAAAACGATTTCAGGTAAAGCTAAACATACCTTCTAACATAAACGTTTATACGTTTAGGAGATCTTTTATGTCTTAATATTGTAAACATCAGTTATTTCTAAGATTACAAGGAGAAATTTTTCTTATATAAACCATAAAATCACAGCACAAAATGATCTGGTATGTGGTTAAAATTAAAAGGTAAATTAATTTGTCAATAAATAAAAAGATTTATATGAGCTTCTACTTATCAAAACTTCAAAACTAAGGAACATGCCTCCTCACTAAATGCACTTATCAGCTTAAAATCCACTTTATGGTCAACATGGAAATATTGCAAAACAAAAAGAAGGGAGAGGAAAAGGAACAAATGACTCAGAAATTTCTTCAGTGAATATTTTAACTGAAAATTAACCTGTTCTTTCCTTGACTCCTGTGTAATAGGACTGTATGTTGGAAATAAAGTACAGTCTTTAAAAATCTGATTTAATAAACTGTAATTTATATACTTTGATGTAAAGATTTTAAACTATTTTAAGATAATTTTCTAGGAAATCTCCTAAGCAATTGGATAAGATTCAGGTTATGACTTGGGTCTGACAAGTTTGCTTTAGTGAAATTACTGCATATTCTTTAAAATCTATTTTAATTATAACACTTTGTTTATAATTCTTTAGATTTTCTCTTAAGAAAAGATTACACAGAAAAAAAAAAGAAAAGATTACACGAGTGCACAACATAACTGGAGGTTATATAAAGAAGCAATGCTTATTAAATTATTAGTAGCATTTGCTTAATTTGTTTTCAAACAAAAACCACTGTTTGGATACTTTAGATAATACCTTGATAACCAAATGCATATACACATACACATGCACACACACTATCAGAAAACACCCTGTTCGATAATAAATAGGTTAAGCATGGCTCACAAATCTTTGATTGCCTTTTCCGTTTGTCCAAATGACTCCTCTGAAAGACAATATCACCATGGCCTACATTTCTTTATTGACCAAGAATGTTTGGCTAGAACCTGGTCCTTAGACCTAAAATAATATACCTTAAACTTTTTAATGGTTAATTACATATTCCCATATTGTTGCTGGTTTCTAACTTGTACTAGTTACTGCAGTATTTAATTTTCGGAACAATTGGTAACCACATGCTTTATATGATGGGATCTAAACATTTGAAACAATGTTACCTTAATATATTTTGTGAATATGAATTTTGTGCCCTTAAACATAATATTTGTTTTCCGACATAGGGGAATCTGAAGATCAGAGATTTCTTTGGGCAGCTGTCAACACTCTAGATTTTTTTTTTTCATGTGTTTGCTATGTTTCCAGCATTAGCTCTTAATAATAATACTAATGTGAAGAGTTTTGAAAGGTATACTGTAATCATATTTTTATTTTTATGTTCACATAATTCCAAGTCAAATCTCATATTAACTTATTTTCTGATGTATAATGTATGCTCATAAAGATTTTATCTTGACAGATAAAATTTATAAATATTTCTAGAATGGGGCAAACATAAAGTTGTGGGTTTTAACCCAGGCACCCCACAGGTCTTCTTTTGCTTCCTTCCAGATCTTTTAGTTCTCCTGATTACATCAGAGAGGAAGTCCATATTAGGGGCTGGTTTGTCTTTAGCACCCTTCTTTAATTTGCGAACCTCTCCTTTAACAAAAAGCTGTGTTCCCAGGGCCATTTATATAACTATAGCAGCCACGAGAATACAGCTGGTAGGGCTAAAGCAACCCAGAGGATCATCAATTAACTGAGCACATGTCATGTTGATAATAAATACTGAAAACTGGGAATCCTGAGTCCACAAACCCAGAGGATGTCCTGTATTTCACTCAGATGTGGTAGCACTGTCGCTTTCATCTGAATTTCCTGATGGGTTAGGCAAACATGATCTTAGCCTCTGTGATTTTGTATGAAGCTCACAACAGGCAAATATTCTCATTTCCTAGTCACATCCCCGTGGTTCATGCATATTCTTTAGAGAATATCAGACTTTCCTGATGTGACAACTTAACTAGATGTGTGTGTTTCTCTACTTTATGGCAGAGAGTGTTGGAAAGGTAATAAAAGCAGCACCTGATGAAGATAGCTTTCCTTCTCCCCTCAAATCCTTGTCCTTAATATTCTCCCAAACAACAAATGGAATTTTCCTGAAACCCCAGGATTTCTTGGATAGTGGAAAAGGGTATACTACCTCTCACTTTGTGGGGAAACCTCAGCAGCTTTAGAATATATGAGACTATACTTGTTGCCAAGGGAATTATTTTGTTAAATATTTGCTAAACGCTTAGTAGAGCTAGTTGGTGCTGGGAGCTGATAATAGCAAAATAAGTAAAAATTGCATCCTGCCACCAAGTAACTCAGTCTAGTGAGCGTAAGAGAAACTAATGTATCTCCAGCATCTGGAAAAATGGCTGTGTCATTATCACCTCTTATCATATATTTGAATAAATCAGTATACAGTTTGGCAAAATTAAGGTACAAATGCATATGGGACAAAGGCACAGAGATGTGAAAAAGCAACCCAGTTTCACTGATGAAGTAACTGAGGCATAGAGATGTTGAGTAACTTACACACAAAATATAGGTACTCAGTGTCAGAATTAGTGTATAAAGCCTGTCCCTTTTACAACTATATTACAGTATCATGATCTGGACAAGGGGTGATCAAGGACAGTGTGCACTTCCTAATTGAGCCTGTTGATCCAATTTAGTGCCCCTGGGCCTGCTAGCTTGTGATGGTGGCTCCTGAGAATTATTTACTGAGTAGACTTGACTAAGGCCTGTGCCTCCATGTCTTTTAATTGCACCTGGGCGTGGTGTTTGCACAATGACCACTGTGCATTGGTGAGACAGAACTCTCCCCACCCTTTCCACATCCTGAACGTGCACAGATCTGGATAAGTTTCTGAGAGGGGAGGAGGACAAGAAAGAAGGAAAGAAAGAATTCCAAGAAACCTCTTTGGCTAAGTGATTATCTGCTTCCTACTGAGGCTTTCTGGTTGACATTCAAGTTTCTGGAAACAGTGAGTAATTATGTGGTTGGAGGGTTGTTCATTAGCTTCCATCATCATGAAATTCACCTGTGGCCTAGTGAAATGTATGTCTGAAACATTCATTAAATGGATATAAACAGAAACAGCCAAAATCCAATGGTTTTAATACACTTTTATTTTGGAATTATTTTAGAGTTACAGAAAATTTGCAAATATAGTATGGAATTACAGTATATGTCCTTCATCCAGCTTCCTTTAATGTTAACATTTTATATAACCATGGTACATTAATCAAAACTAAGAAACTTACTTGTGGTTAGGACTTTAAACACTTTACTGAGAGCCATGAAAGGTTAATGAATAAATGAAGATTAAATTCCATATCCTTGTTTGGAAGACTCAATATTATATTGATGCCCATTCTCTCAGGATTAATATATAAATTTAATACAATCACTATGAAATGCAAGTAGAATTTTCTTTAGAACTTGACAAAATGATTTTATTTTACAAAAGTACAGTGACAAAAAAATTATCCTACTAGATATTAAAATATGTTACTTACTTAAAATGATGTGGTATTGATGTAACAGACAATATAAATGGGTCAAGAGACAAACCTCAGAAATAGATCTAGATAAACACAAAAATATGATAAATGTTATAGTTCAAATCAGGAGAAAAGGATGAGTTACTGCATAAATATTTTGGATAAGAATGACCAGAGAGTTATTTTGATTTTGAGAAACATAAATCAAAACAAATTCCTAAGAGATTGAACTTGTTAAACAGAATAATAGCACTAAAATTATATATAAATAATATATATGTATATAATTTTATAGTGAGAAAAGATGTTAAAAAGTTACAACAAAGGCAGAAATAACAAACAAACATCAATTTGATTGTGTACATTTTAAATATATTTCCATGTGGAAAAAGAAAGAAAAACTTTATTTCTTAAGGTTGTAGAAGATGACACTCCAAAATATGCCACTTTGACATAAGGATTATTTTGAGCTAAGGGCACTTAAACAAACAAAAAAAAAACAGCAAATGCAAGCAGGGCATCTTAATCTCCCCTTTCCTTCTAAAACAGGAGATAAAAATTCCCATGTGAAAGATGCCCTTCCTGTACCAGGAGAAAAGGATCATTCTTCAACGGGAAGTCAAAGCCGAGAGAATTCTGTACAGACCTTGTGAAAATAATTCTTACCTTTCTTTAGCCTCCCCATACATTTTAGTTCCTTTTCTATAATTGCCTCTATTTGTTCAACCTACTAAAAAAGTATGTAGATTTTGCCACTTCTTTGGGCCTCATTTCCTGTGTCATGTAAAACATATAAATTTGTATGCTTTGCTCCTATTAATTTGTCTAATGTTTACTTCTCAGGCCCAGCCGAAAAACTCTAAGAAAGAAGAGGTAAAAAATTTTTCTCCCTTACATTCAAAACATATTAAATTTTCATATGGAAAAATTATAAATTTAAAAATAGATTAAAAAATTGAAACACAGAGAAGATAATTACTCTTAAATTATTTTAAAAAAACAATATAAGAACAAAAGTAGAAAATTTCACTTAGAATAAAAATATGAACATGAATAAGAACTGTGCAGGAAAATACATGAAAATAGTCAATAAACACATTAAAAAATGTACTGACTTGGAAAGACGTGCAATTTTCAAGAAGATACCATTTATCATTTAGTAAACTGAGAAAGATTTAACTTAAAAATGACTACAGCCAGGGTTGTCTTGAAACAAGGAGATTGTGGAAAGTCAATTCATAGACTCCATAAAACCATTCTATGAATCACTTTGGCAATATATATCTAACCCTTAAAGACTGCTATTCCATTTTTAGTAATCTATCCCCAGGAAACTGTGAAATATTAGGATAAATTTTAAGCACAAATACAGTTATTGTTGCATCACTTAACAAATAAAATTAGAAGTAATAGAAAGGTCTTTCTATAAAGAGTGATTGAGAAAATTGTGTTTCATGTATATTCTGAAATACTAGAGATTAGTAAGATTATTTTGAAGAAATGTATTTATTGATTTTGGAAATGTTTACAATATATTAAGTAAGAGAGCATACTGTAAAACATAATTACATAAAATATATACATACATAAAAATGTCTGGAAATATATAGATCAACATGAACTTTTAGTAATAATGACTTATTTCCTTGCTATTTTTAATTTATATTATTCTTTGTCTATATATTTATTATGCATTTTATAGTTTAAAAATAAAATAAATCACAGAAATTGTCTCCATGCTAATCAGGTAAATTTGATAGACAAATAAATACCACACAACTTTTCTTTGTACTAAAAGTTGCCACCAGTAGCAATCATTTTCCTAAGCAATGGTATGAAAGGCCTCTAAAAATTTATAGTAAATGAGAATGTGTTCCATCATTAATATCATTTGAGTTAAGTCAGATGAGGCCCTAAGGTCACATGGAGTCTTTAATGGAGCATATGTTTGATTCAATAGAAATGTTATAGCCAGAACATTTGCATCAATGAACTACACATGAATTAAAGATTAAGTGAATCAAAAGCCTTAATGTACTGATGTGGAGTCACAGAATTTGTATAATTGTTAAATGTTTCATTAATTTACCAAATGGTTCCTACTTCATGTCTTTTTCGATTTGCAAATTAGAGATAGTACAAAATACATTCAGTCTGTGCACCATATGAAACATTAAGCTAATACTTAGAAAATACTTAGAGATCTTTTGAAGTATGTAAAATGTATATCAATGGAAAGCATATTATGTCTTTTAAGAGAAAGTCTTATGACTATAGATAATTTTTGAAAAATATTGAGCTTCAAATATTCCCATTCTACTAACATTAATAATAGTACAAAAGTATAGCAATGTATAATTTAAAATGGTTTGCCATGTGATTTCATTGAAATTCACATCAACTCTGTAAAATAGATAATAAGTAAATGCCATATACCAATTTGTGGAAAGGGAGGCTAAAGTGTGAGGTATAATTCTCTGCTGGTCAGAACAGAGTGGTCAGTTATTGGTGTCTGTCTCTAAACAGTCTTAACAAATTTTTCGAAGGAGATAGCCAGGCTTGTGACAAAGTCCTAAAATTATTTCATATGAACATCAGTTGAGAGAACTGAGCTTGGAGAAGAGACCATGTTGGATACAGATGAAAGCCGGGTTCAAATGTCACCATGCTGGCTTGGATAACAGGAATCTCAGGTTTATTTTCGTTTTGCTTTGAATCAAAAGAAACAGGCTTACAGCTTGGTTCTGCCACTCAGTAACTATGAAACCTGAGGAGTCTTGCGTTCCTCATCCTTAAAATGAAGGTTTTGATACCTCCATGTTAATGGATTTGAATGTGGATTTGACTCTGAGCCTGAGAAAGGAATTCAAAAGATCCCCCAGTTAAATCAGAGAATGCTTTGAAACAGTAGCAGCCAATTTACCAAAATCAAATTCACCAACTATATTGTGAGGAAAATATTTTTAAAAATTACTGAAGTCCCTGGGAGAGTGCGTGCATATAGTAGACACTCAGAAATATCAACATCATTTTGTTTCACCTGATGTCCTATGAAGGCACCACGTCTTTGATTGTTGAGTGTGATTTTGATAAATGGGCTATTGTTTCAAAGCCTGTCCCTCAGCTTGAGAGTCAAACACATGGCTGATCATCTTCCGAGTATCTTGGTTTGAGAAAGAATATTAAGAGCCCTGAGTAATTTAGGCATCCACTTTCATCCCCAACTACTCAATGCTGTTTTCCTCAGTGTTGTTTTGGGAAATATCTTTCTCTCTCTCTCTCCCTTTTTTTTTTTTTTTTTTTTGATTGGGTAATTCATGTTACCTTTCAGATGTAGCATTCTCAATGGTTAAGGCTGAGATATAATCTGGAAATGGGGCTGCAATTTTTGGCAGTTCTAAGAACCTGTGAGGATTCTCCAGTGGTCCTGTATATGACTTTATAGAGTTTACCGGCAACTCCAATTTCATACAGTTTAACTCTAGACATCACTAGGACTCCAACTTCACAAGATTAAATTCAAGATCTTTCAAATCACCAGATGACCACTAATCTAATGGTTATACTCAGAGTTTCTAGAATGAACTAATCTGGGTTCTAAATTTCCTGTAACATTTATTGGTTATGTGAACCTCTCAGTACCCCAGTATCTCAGCTGTAAGGTAAGAATTTTTAATAGTACCTGCCTTGAGGTCCTGTTATGGGAATAGTATGAATAAATAAATATAAATGGTTAGAATGATCCCATAATATAAATGTTGAATACATATTAGCTATTTATATTTGCCAAACTGGCCACAATGATATATTGTGGGCACAATGTCTGTTGAAATGCTTAAGACATACAGTTTCAGAATCTCTTCCAGGCTTTTCTTGGTTGAGGTTTGATATCCACTCAGTTAGATTCAGGGTAGCATTGAACAACTATTGGCAAGCTGTCTGACTGGTAGAAATCCAGTCTGAGATTAGCTTTCCAAGACGCAATTTGTTCAGGTTAAGCTAACGTAGTATTGATCTTAGATCCTTACCTTTATGTATTTTGAGGAAAAAAGGAAAAGAAAAAGATGAAGGAAAGGCAGTAGATTTTAGTAGTTAAACCATTATACATGAACAGTATTATTAGGGGAGAAAAGAGGAGATACTGGGAGAAATAAAAAGGGCAGATACCTGATTTACTGTCTAAGATGAAGTTTTCAAATCGTAATGGGTTTTAGCTGAAAAAAACAGAGTCCAGGAAGTCAATAGACTAGGTTCCTTGGGTAAAGATGTGGGAGTAAAAGAAAATATTAAAAAGATCTTAGAGCTGCTAGTGGTTATATAAGCAGAGCTGCGTACATGACATAGTCTCAATTCTAGTATTATGTTTGTCATAATATCAGAGAAATATGACAAATAATTATAACAGATGCATGAAGAGAGATAAAGCAGGTCAAAATCCTTTGAAGTATTTATGCTTTAAAAGTACATATAGGCATTCTTTAATTAATTATCAATTAGTTGTTTGGAATTCAAAGTATTTTCTCCTAGAAAGACTGCTTTGAATTATAGTAACGTCCTAAAACAACCACCAAATATCTATAACACAAAATACAACCGTAGAGTACTACTGAAAGCATCACTTTATATCTGTATGTAGAAGGCTTCCTATAATATACAATGTCAATTCCTGATTAAAAAAACATTTAAAACCCACACATTTATTAAGTCATGAATAGAAGATTATTCTTTAAAATAATAAAGGTTATCTATTTGAATTCAACAGTGCAATAAACATTAAGATGAAATTTGGCATGCTCACTTAAAATCAAGACTAGTTAAGGATGCTTAGTATCAGTATTCTAGAATATCTAGTTATTGCAATCAGAATAAAAATGGATAAATATAAGCATTGAGAAAGAAGAGATTAATAAATTTTATTTGCATATAATGGACATCAGGAAAATTTTACAAAATAAATAGAAAATTATTTGGAAATAATAATCTCTGAAAAGTAGATAGATTAAAAATATAGGTTAGCTTCAAGATGGTGGAAGAGTAAGACGTGGAGATCACCTTCCTCCCCACAAATACATCAGAAATACATCTACATGTGGAACAACTCTTACAGAACACCTACTGAACTCTGGCAGAAGACCTCAGACCTCCCAAAAGGCAAGAAACTTCCCACGTACCTTGGTAGGGCAAAAGAAAAAAGAATAAACAGAGACAAAAGAATAGGGACGGGACCTGCACCAGTGTGAGGGAGCCGTGAAGGAGGAAACGTTTCCACACACTAAGAAGCCCCTTCGTGGGCGGAGACTGAGGGTGGTGGATGGGGGAGCTTCGGAGCCACAGAATAGAGCGCAGCAACAGGGGTGTGGAGGGCAAAGCGGGGAGATTCCCGCACAGAGGATCGGTGCCGACCAGCAGTCACCAGGCCGAGAGGCTCGTCTGCTCACCCGCCGATGTGGGCGGGGGCTGCGAGCTGAGGCTCGGGCTTCGGTTGGATCCCAGGGATAGGAGTGGGGGTGGCGGCGTGAACACAGCCTGAAGGGGCTAGTGCACCACAGCTAGCCTAGAGGGAGTACGGGAAAAAGTCTGGAACTGCCGAAGAGGCAAGAGACTTTCTCTTGCCTCTTTGTTTCCTGGTGTGCGAGGAGAGGGGATTAAGAGCATTGCTTAAACGAGCTCCAGAGACGGGCATGAGCCCTGGCTATCAGCGCAGACCCCAGAGACGGGCATGGGACTCTAAGGCTGCTGCTGCCACCACCAAGAAGCCTGTGTGCACCCTGGAAGAACACAGGGCGCCTCAGGTTGGTGCAACGTCATGTTGGCCTCTGCCGCCGCAGGCTCGCCCCTCATTAGTACCCCTCCCTCCTCCCGGCCTGAGTGAGCCAGAGCCCCCGAATCAGCTGCTCCTTTAACCCCGTCTTGTCTGAGCGAAGAACAGATGCCCTCAGGTGACCTACACTCAGAGGTGGGGCCAAATCCAAAGCTGAACCCCAGGAGCTGTGTGAACAAAGAAGAGAAAAGGAAATCTCTCATAGCAGCCTCAGAAGCAGGGAATTAAATCTCCACAATCAACGTGATGTACCTGCATCTGTGGAATAAGTGAAGAGACAATGAATCATCCCAAATTGAGGAGGTGGAATTTGGGAGCAACTATATATATATATATATATATATATATATATATATATATATTTTTTTTTTTTTTCCCTTTTCCTCCGTTTGTGAGTGTGTATGTGTATGCTTCTGTGTGTGATTTTGTCTTTATAGCTTTGCTTTTATAATTTTTCCTGGGGTTCTGTCTGTCCGTTTTTTTTGTTTGTTTGTTTCTTTGTTTTTTGTATAGTTTTCAGTGCTTGTTATGATTGGTGGATTTGCTTTTTGGTTTGGTTGTTCTCTTCTTTCTTTCTTTTCAATTACTTTTAATTTAATAATTATTTTTACATTAATCACTTTTATTTTATATTTTTCTTTCTCTCATTCTTTTTTTCTCCCTTTTATTCTGAGTCATGTGGATGACAGGCTGTTGGTGCTCCAGCCAGGCATCAGGGCTGTGCCTCTGAGGTGGGAGAGCCAAGTTCTGGACACTGATCCACCAGTGACATCCCAGCTCCACATAATATCAAATGGTGAAAATCTCCCAGAGATCTCCATCTCAACGCCAAGATTCAGCTCCACTCCATGACCAGGAAGCTACATTGCTGGACACCGTATGCCAAACAACTAGCAAGACAGGAACACAACCCCACCCATTAGCAGAAAGGCTGCCTAAAATCATAATAAGGTCACAGACACCCCAAAACACACCACCAGACATGAAACTGCCCACCAGACAGACCAGATCCACTACTTAAGACCAGACCTCATGCACCAGAACACAGGCACTAGTCCCCTCAACCAGGAAGCCTACACAACCCACTGAACTAACCTTAGCCACCGGGGGCAGACACCAAAAACAATGAGAACTACGAACCTGCTGCCTGTGCAAAGACCCCAAACACAGTAAGTGAAGCAAAATGAGAAGACAGAGAAACATACAGCAGACAAAGGAGCAAGGCAAAAGCCCACCAGACCTAACAAATGATGAGGAAATAGGCAGCCTACCTAAAAAGAATTCAGAATAATGATAGTAAAGATGATCCAAAATCTTGGAAATAGAATGGAGAAAATATAAGAAACATTTAACAAGGACATAGAAGAACTAAAAAGCAAAACAAACAGTGATGAAGAACACAATAAATGAAATTAAAATTTCTCTAAAAGGGATCAATAGTAGAATAACTGAGGCACAAGAACAGATAAGTGACCTGGAAGCTGAAATAGTGGAAATAACTACAGCAGAGCAGAAGAAAGAGAAAAGAATGAAAAGAATTGAGGACAGTCTCAGAGACTTCTGGGACAACATTAAATGCACCAACATTTGAATTATAGGGGTGCCAGAAGAAGAAGAGAAAAGGAAAGAGAATGGGAAAATATTTGAAGAGATTATACTTGAAAACTTCACTAATATGGGAAAGGAAATAGTTAGTCAAGTCCAGGAAGCACAGAGAGTCCCATACAGGATAAATCCAAGGAGAAACATGCAAACACACATATTAATCAAAATATCAAAAATTAAATACAAAGAAGAAATATTAAAGGCAGCAAGGGAAAAGCAACAAAAAACAGAGAAGGAAATCCCCATAAGGTTAACAGGTGATTTTTCAGCAGAAACTCTGTAAGCCAGAAGGGAGTGGCAGGACATATTTAAAGTGATGAAGGAGAAAAACCTGCAACCAAGATTAATCTACCCAGCAAGGAACTCATTCAGATTTGACGGAGAAATTAAAACCTTTAAAGAAAAGCAAAAGCTAAGAGAATTCAGCACCACCAAACCAGCATTACAACAAATGCTAAAGGAACTTCTCCAGGCAGGAAACACAAGAGAAGGAAAAGACTTACAATAACAAACCCAAAACAATTATGAAAATGGTAATACGAACATATATATTGATAATTACCTTAAATGTAAATGGATTAAATGCTCCAACCAAAAGACATAGACTGGCTGAATGGATGCAAAAACAAGACCACTATATATGCTGTCTACAAGACACAGACTTCAGACCTAGGGACACATACAGACTGAAAGTGAGGGGATGGAAAAAGATATCCTATGCAAATGGAAAACAAAAGAAAGCTGGAGTACCAATTCTCATATCAGACAAAATAGACTGTAAAATAAATACTATTGATCAAGCGATCAATCCAAGAAGAAGATAGAAAAATTGTTAACATTTATGCACCCAACATAGGAGCACCTCAATACATAGGCAAATACTAACAGCCATAAAAGGGGAAATCGACAGTAACACAATCATAGTAGGGACCTTTAACACCCCACTTTCACCAATGGACAGATCATCGAAAATGAAAATAAATAAGGAAACACAAGCTTTAAATGATACATTGAACAAGATGGACTTAATTGATATTTATAGGACATTCCATCCAAAAACAACAGAATACACATCCTTCTCAAGTGCTCATGGAACATTCTCCAGGAAAGATCATATCTTGGGTCACAAATCAAGTCTTGGTAAATTTAAGAAAATTGAAATCATATCAAGTTTCTTTTCCGACTACAATGCTATGAGACTAGATATCAATTACAGGAAAAAATCTGTAAAAAATACAAACACATAGAGGCTAAACAATACACTACTTAATAACCAAGATATCACTGAAGAAATCAAAGAGTAAATTAAAAAATACCTAGAAACAAATGACAATGAAAACACGATGACCCAAAACCTATGGGATACAGCAAAAGCAGTTCAAAGAGAGAAGTTTATAGCAATAAAATCCTACCTAAAGAAACAAGAAACATCTCAAATAAACAGGCTAACCTTACACCTAAAGCAATTAGAGAAAGAAACACACACACACACACACACACACACACACACAAACAAAATTAACAGAAGGAAAGAAATCATAAAGATCAGATCAGAAATAAATGAAAAAGAAATGAAGGAAACGATAGCAAAGATCAATAACACTAAAAGCTGGTTCTTTGAGAAGATAAACATAATTGATAAACCATCAGCCAGACTCATGAAGAAAGAAAGGAAGAAGGCTCAAATCAATAGAATTAGAAATGAAAAAGCAGAAGTAACAACTGACACTGCCAAAATACAAAGGATCATGAGAGATTACTACAAGCAACTCTATGCCAATAAAATGGATAACCTGGAAGAAATGGACAAATTCTTATGCACAGCCTTCCTAGACTGAACAAGGATGAAATAGAAAATATAAACAGACCAATCACAAGCACTGAAATTGAAACTGTGATTAAAAATCTTCCAACAAACAAAAGCCCAGGACTAGATAGCTTCACAGGCGAATTCTATCAAACATTTAGAGAAGAGCTAACACCTATCCTTCTCAAATTCTTCCAAAATATAACAGAGGGAGGAACACTCCCAAACTCATGCTATGAGGCCACCATCTCCCTGATACCAAACCAGACAAGGATGTCACAAGAAAGTAAACTACAGGCCAATATCACTGATGAACATAGATGCAAAAATCCTCAACAAAACACTAGCAAACAGAATCCAACAGCACATTAAAAGGATCATACACCATGATCAAATGGGGATAATCCCAGGAATGCAAGGATTCTTCAATATACGCAAATCAATCAATGTGGTACACCATATTAACCAATTGAAGGAGAAAAACCATATGATAATCTCAATAAATGCAGGGAATGCTTTGGACAAAATTCAACACCTATTTATGATAAAAACCCTCCAGAAAGTAGGCATAGAGTGAACTTTCCTCGACATAATAAAGGCCATATGACAAACCCACAGCCAACATAGTCCTCAATGGTGAAAAACTGAAAGCATTTCCACTAAGATCAGGAACAAGACAAGGTTGCCCACTCTCACCATTTTTACTCAACATTGTTTTGAAGTTTTAGCCACAGCAATCAGAGAAGAAAAAGAAATAAAAGGAATCCAAATTGGAAAAAAAGAAGTAAAGATGCCACTGTTTGCAGATGACATGATACTATACATAGAGAATCCTAAAGATGCTACCAGAAAACTACTAGAGCTCATCAATGAATTTGGTAAAGTAGCAGGATACAAAATTAATGCACAGAAATCTCTTGCATACAGTTAAAATGAAAAATCTGAAAGCGAAGTTAAGAAAACACTCCCATTTACCATTGCAACCAAAATAATAATATATCTAGGAATAAACCTACCTAAGGGGACAAAAGAACTTTATGAAGAAAATTATAAGACACTGATGAAAGAAGTTAAAGATGATGTAAAGAGATGGAGAGACATATGTTCTTGGATTGGAAGAATCAACACTGTGAAAATGTCTATACTACCCAATACAATCTACAGATTCAATGCAATCCCTATCAAACTACCACTTGCATTTTTCACAGAACTAGAACAAAAAATTTCACAATTTGTGTGGAAACACAAAAGAACCCGATTAGCCAAAGCTATCTTGAGAAAGAAAAACGGAGCTGGAGGAATCAGGCTCCCTGACTTCAGACTATACTACAAAGCTATGGTATCAAGACAGTACGGTACTGGCACAAAAACAGAAATATAGATCATGGAACAGGATAGAAAGTGCAGTGATAAACCCACGCACATATGGTCACCTTCTCTTTGATAAAGGAGGGAAGAATATGCAGTGGAGAAAAGACAGCATCCTCAATAAGTGGTGCTAGGAAAACTGGACAGCTACATATAAAAGAATGAAATTAGAACACTCCCTAACACCATACACAAAAATAAACTCAAAATGGATTAAAGAACTAAATGTAAGGCCCGACACTATAAAACTCTTAGAGGAAAACATAGGCAGAACACTCCATGACATATATCACAGCAAGATCCTTTTTGACTCACCTCCCAGAGAAATGGAAATAAAAACAAAAATAAACAAATGGGACCTAATGAAACTTAAAAGCTTTTGTACAGCAAGGGACACCATAAATAAGATGTAAAGACAACCCTCAGAATGGGAGAAAATATTTGCAAATGAAGCAACTGATAAAGGATTAATCTACAAAATTTACAAGCAGCTCATGTAACTCAATATCAAAAAAACAAACAACCCAATCCCAAAATAGGCAGAAGATCTAAATAGACATTTCTCCCAAGAAGATATACAGATTGCCAACAAACACATGAAATAATGCTCAACGTCGTTAATCACTAGAGAAATGCAAATCAAAAGTACAATGAGATATCATCTCTCACCAATCACAGTGGCCATCATCAAAAAATCTACAAACAGTAAATGCTGGAGACGGTGTGGAGAAAAGGGAACCCTCTTGCACTGTTGGTGGGAATGTAAATTGATACAGCCGCTATGGAGAACAGTATGGAGGTTCCTTAAAAAACTAAAAATAGAACTACCATACGACTCAGCAGTCCCACTACTGGACATATACCCTGAGGAAACCATAATTCAAAAAGAGTCATGTACCAAAATATTCATTGCAGCTCTATTTACAATAGCCAGGACATGGAAGCAGCCAAAATGTCCGTCAAGAGATGAATGGATAAAGAAGTAAACAAATACTGTATGCTAACACATATATATAGACTCTAAAAAAAAAAATGGTCATGAAGAACCTAGGGGCAAGATGGGAAAAAAGACAGAGACCTACTAGAGAATGGACCTGAGGCTATGGGGAGGGGGAAGGGTAAGCTGGGACAAAGTGAGAGAGTGGCATGGACATATACACACTACCAAACGTAAAATAGATAGCTAGTGGGAAGCAGCTGCATAGTACAGGGAGATCAGCTAGGTTCTTTGTGACCACCTAGAGGGGTGGGATAGGGAGGGTGCGAGGGAGGGAGACGCAAGAGGGAAGAGATATGGGGACATATGTATATGTATAACTGATTCACTGTGTTATAAAGCAGAAAGTAACACAGCACTGTAAAGCAATTATACTCCAATAAAGATGTTTAAATATATATATATATATATGTATAAATCTACCTTCCCACACAATAGATATAATTGTCTAGAAAATTTAATAGGTATATATTACACTCACAATATCAATACAAATATAAAATTGCTGATACTAAGAACATTTTGAGAATCTACATAAAGAAAACTCTCACATTTTGAGTGATGTAAGACTAACCTATATAAAATTTCTATCACAGCAAGTGAAATTCCTGGGAATCCAGTGGTTAGGACTCCTAGCTTCCACTGCAGAGGGCATTGGTTTGATCCCTGGTCTGGAAGCTAAGATCCTGCATGCCTTGCAGTGCAGCCAAAAAAACAAAATAAATAAATAAATTAAAGAAAAATTTTAAGAAAAAAACAAAAATAAAAAATTCTATTGTAAGAATATAAATTCTCTCAGTTAATCTATGTACTTTTACGTAACTCTAGTCACAACTCTAAATTTTCTAAGATTAAGATGAGAATTAATTCCAAATAACATTTGGAATAAATAACAGTAAAGAATAGGCAATACATTTTTACGGATAAAGGATGAAGGAAGGCATTCTATCAGATTGTAAAGACAATTCAATGGAGAAACTCTTTTAAAATGATGCTGGAACAAGAAAACATTTTTTTTCTATACAAAAACAATGAACCTGGACTTACACCTCACACTGTATACAGAATTTAAACTCAAACTTGATCATAATGTAAATGTAAATTTTAAACGTGAAATGTAAATATATAATTTTTTAGAGAAAAAAGCCATGGCAGAAAATCTTTACGACCTTGAGTCAGGCAAAGTGTTCTTAGGTATCGCATAAAAAACACAATCTATAAATGAAAAGATTGATAAAGTACGTTTCATTAAAAACTTTTGCTCTGCAACAGACAAGTCACAGACTGAGAGAGCATATCTTCCAACCACAAATTAGACAGAGAACTCATATCTTGATAATTTTTAAAAATTAAAAGCAACAATAATGAAACAATCATTTTTTTTTTAAAAAAAAAGATATATTCCTAACCAAAAAAGATATATGATGGCAAATGAGTACAGGAAAAGAAGCTCAACGCCATTAGTAACTAGGGAAATGCAAATTAAAGAAAGGGCAGCATGAAGATATTTTGGGTGATGTCGAGATTTTCTGTATCCTGTCTTTGGTTGTGATTATCAGAATGTATCCATATCTAAATCTCATAGACTGTATACCAAAAAAAGGTTAATTTTATTTTATGTAATTATAATTTATTTTATTTTAATTATAATAAAGAAATGAATGGATGAATAAAAATAAAATTTATATCGAAAATACTGTGGCAAAGAAATTTTTAAAAAATTATTTGTTGGCCCCCAGAAAGTTACTAAAATATTCATGGGAATTTAATATGTAATAAAGATAAGTTTTCAAATAAGTGGGAAAAGGTGGATGGTTGAATGAAAGATATTGAGACAACTGGATATCAATGTGGGGAAAAATAGTCCATACCGAACAAAAAAATAAATTCTATTTCAATCAAGCTTTTAGATTAAAAATTAAATAAATTCTAAGAGAATCTCTCACAATATTAGGGAAGGGAAGTATATTCTAAGCATGACACCAAAGGCAGAACTTATAAATTAAAACTAATAGATTTGAATACATAATTTTAAAAATTATATAAATAATGTACATAGACAAATTATGATCTGGGAAAAAATATATCACCATGTAGAAAGCATAAGTTATTATTGCCAACTTAGAATTTGTTACTTTTTTTGTAAATAGCATCCTGATTTTCTTAAGAAAAAAAATTCCTACCCCATTGTCAGTCTTAGTTTTTTAGGGAATGCAGACATCATCACTCCTTCCTCCCAACTCCAAGAATGGGCAGATCTAGGCAATTGGGAGTGATTTCCAAAAATGATGCTGGAGCTATCAGGAAAAGAAAAAAATGTGTTCTTTCTCCTAGAATAATTAAGCTTGTTGAAATGCAAACTTAAGGCTGTTGTCACCATGAAATCTCATGGGACTGCATGGGGAGAGTGTGCATCAGGGTGCCAACTAGAGGCAGGAGATGGATAAACGGTGTCCCTATCACATCACTGGTTGCCAAGATACAGACATATCTGAGAATCACTCTAAACTTGTCAGTTATATGGACCACTATATTCCATGTTTTGCTTAAGCTATTTTGAGTTATGTTTCATTTTAGTTGCAATTGAGAAGTATTCACTAACATACTCACAAATGAAAGACAAAGTGTTGATATACATTTTTAAAAAGTGTTCACAAATGAATTAGAAGACAACAGGTACCTTAAGAGATAAATGGGTAAAAGAGGTAATAATAGGTAATTCAATCAAGTACAAATGGCTAATAGATATAGGAAAATGGTCAATCTAGTAAAAATAATATAAAAGTAAATTACAATTTTATATTCTGTGATTTTTCTTTCTTTCTTTTTTTTTCTTTTCTTTTGTTGCATTGTAGTGTTTTGAGTTTTGGCCTAAATATTTGACAAGAATAGAAAAGAAATGTTGAAATGCAGAGTTGGAGAGGGTTTGGGAAAATAATACCTACATACTCTGTTGGAGG
This sequence comes from Delphinus delphis, assembly GCF_949987515.2. NCBI lineage: Eukaryota > Metazoa > Chordata > Mammalia > Artiodactyla > Delphinidae > Delphinus > Delphinus delphis. Next base: position 19,779,773 of record NC_082699.1, read on the forward strand.
ATGTGCAAATTTATATGCCCTTCCTAGAGTGTAGTTTTCAACATGCACCAAAATTTAAAATGCTCATAAAATTTATCCAAGCAATATTTCAAGTGTTTAAGTATGTAAAAAACATATTACAATCACAATTGTCACAGATTGTATAATAATACAAAATTCTAAATACCCTAAAAAAGCCACTAAACTACAGCACATTGTCAAAATAGAAATATACATACTCCTTTAAAAAATGTAATCCCCATTTCCTAGTATATAGAGAAAATAAAGTAATTTAATAAACATTGGCATTGTATGGTGACCTTGTAGTTAAATGTGTATTGCGTGGGAAGAGGGGAAGATAGAGACGGATTGATTGATTTATTGGTGGATAGCTTCCCTATTAAATAGAAATTATCAGTTATCTTGACCAATAAGAAACAAAAAAGGTCAGTAAGAATAGGGATTCAGGCAACCGAAACAATGGCAGCAGTAAACAAAAAGGCCCTTTGTGTGTGTGGATATTATTTTATTGCATTTACCAAATATACCAAAGAGGGTAGAGGAAGAATCTTACTATTATGTTAGTGGGGGCAATTGAGCCAGGGAAAATCTAAGACAAACGTATCTGATTTTCTATGATTGACCACCTTGTGTTTATTTTTTTTCTCTTGATTTAGCCTATTTTTACTCCAAAGCAAATTCATCTACAGGCATTTTAGATGTGGATTGCATTGCACTATCACTGTGTGTGTTTCAGTGAACAGCACATTGAGGTTCCATTTCTAGAGAAAAAGAAACAGAAATAGATCATTTTCAGGACTTACCTTTGTCCACTAGATTACTAAAATGATTCTTTGCCTTAGAATCTTTATCCTTCATTCCTTCTCATGTCTCTGGTAGTGATTTCAGGAAAGTGAAGTCTGACCTGTTGGCAGAGAATGCTGGAATCTGTACTTTCCTCATGATGTATTACGTGTTCTAATGGGAGAAAAGAAATGGACATAATGTCTGCTTTATATGTTTCTTTTAAAAGTAACACACCTGGTCTATCAAATATCATTTGTCCCCCTCTCCCTCTTAGAAGTCAGATATCCTCTGGTCTGCTTATAACCACCAAGGCCTTTAGTTTGCATCATAAAGTAGATAAAAGTATAGTAAGATATTTAGTTTTTATATAGGAAATATTAAAATTTTGTTGTTATTATTATATTATTACAAAAGACACGTGTATACATTTTTTAAAGGATTTGTGTTCTTTGCTCAAAGAGTTTGGGACTATACTGATTGTGGCTGACACAGCCATGTACAGTTGATTCTCATCATTCGCAGTCATTATGTTTTACGAAATCGCCATGAACACTGAATTAGCAAATACTGAAGCCATTGCTCCAATGAGAAATACAGGGTTAGATTCCTGAAAGCCCCTGGTCACATTTTTATCAACCAATCAATACATAACCTTCTTTTCTGATTAAAGACATCTTATTTAATATGTATTTTGATTCATTAACATTGAACTCATAACCAACAGAACTATAACTCATGCCTGAACAAAACTTATCTAATACATACATTTTCTCATAAGAGACATCACTGCCTTGTACTTAGGAACACTAGACAGCATGTCAACGCTAAACCTGGAGACCATTTCAAAAAGTGAAAGCACCAAGAAAAAGCAAAGAAATGAGAAAAAGCTTGTACTGAATAGACCGAACAAAGAACACTTGTTGTCAATGTGAAAGCTAAAACAAGAAGCCAGAGCATTGCTTTGTTCAGCCTCAGCTGGGAATATGCATCTAGGACAACTCCAGCTTTTTGCTGCTCTGTGAATGTGCACAGATGATCCCCAAAAGGACTACAAGTATTGATTTGGGGGTTACAAAATAAATTTTGATGGATAGATGGATCTTCAAATACAGAATTCATAATAATGAGGATGGCATGTTTATTTAATTGAAATGTTTTTGAAGGCTCAGCAGGAACAAGAGGTAGCTTCTAATTTTCAACATCCAGAAAAAACTATGTTTGGCATGTCACCAACTAATCAAACCCAGCCCCTGCAGGGATGTGGAAATCTGTGTGCCTAAGAAGACATAGTAGCCACATTTAGAGTAGGTAATGTGTGCACAAGAGTAAACACACACTTAGACTCAATAGCTGAATATATCTGTATTCTAATTGCAAAGACATCATCTGGGCATTTTAAAGCCATTTTCTTTTATTACAGTTCTATTTTCAAAGTGCAAATAATGCTTAGCTTTGATTTAAAACAAACAGAGAAACTTGTATTTGATTTTCTCTTTGATTTACAAACTGGGCAATGATGGGCAAGCCTATTACTTGTGTCTGATTGAACGTCTATGAAATTAGAAATAATAGCATATATTGAAAGATCTAGTGATATAATGTATGAGAGAGTTTGTTACAAAACACTACACAAGTAGAAGTTACCATCATAAATAATCAGGTCATGAATTTATTACATTTGAAGAGTATATCAATCATTTATGCCTCTGAATGTATTAAGACTGTAAGAACAGGTTTCAATGAGGCCTCCAGAGATAGAGCATAAGATCCCTTGATATCCCTAGAGGGAAAAGAAGCCACCACTGGTGATAAAATAAATGAGAATTGAAAGCACAGTCTGGGGTTGCCAATGATAAACTCTTGCTACTTCAAATTTTGATTATTGCTGATTTTGGCTGCCCTACAGCTGCATCCCATTTCACATTCTATAGGTTTACGGTGGAAGAAACAATGCCCTTATTTCACCAAATGCGTTTCATTTTCCTCCCAAGCTCACAGATTGACTGCATTGGTCAGCCTTTTGTGCAGTGAGCCTCTGACTCTGAATGTTATTCTGAAACATGGAATATGGGTAGAAGTAACCTATATCACTTCCGGCTTATCCTCTACATAAAATCTTGTATTATTTTCCATGCTGGGTCTTTGTTCACTGGGTCACCAGGTAAAGAATCCAACAAAAAATTCTGAGATTGAAGGGGAGTCTGTTGGCACCAGACGGATGAGCCTTTGTCCACGAATGACTATGTTGAGTAAGCTGCCTCATTTCCTTCCTCTGTCCTTCCATTTTTCCCACCTACTTTGGATAGTGATAATGGCAAAATATAACTGTCTATCATGTTAGTACACTGAGATTTTTTCTCTGGGCTATTTGCTGTAGTCAGTAGAGTACACTCACTAATACATTTTTCCTCAGAACTGCGGGAACCAGGTGAGTTCCACAGATATTACAGCGTGGAAATGCCTAAACTCTGCAGACAAGTGGTCATTACTCTCTTATATCTAACTGTTTTATTCAGTCAGATGGGAATGCTCTCTTGAAGGTGATATTCTTACTATCCATAGATTGACCAAGACACATGTGCTTAACATCTGCTTTAAGGCTAATATTACCCTGGATAAAGTAATTGATTAGAAAGTATAGGGCATTGTTGGAAGAGGTCATTGAAAGGATATGACCCAAGAGCTGGATCTCAGCAATTAGTGGCCCCTCACCTCCTCCCCGTCCTTGGAATGTACAGTCTGCTCACCATTCCCACGGTAGGAGCCATTTCAAGGACACAGCTTTGAGAGAGAAACGTGTGCTGAGACCATCTGGACTGTGTATGTGCCTAAACCCATTTAAGGCCTGTATGTAAACTTTTAAGATTCTGGCAGGCAGGTGCAGAGATCTGCTCACCTTGCAGCCACCCAAGACAAGCCTTGTATGTTCCCTTGCTTATCAAAACTGCCACATTGGGCTTCCCTGGTAGTGCAGTGGTTGAGAGTCCGCCTGCCGATGCAGGGGACGTGGGTTCGTGCCCCGGTCCGGGAAGATCCCACATGCCGCGGAGCCGCTGGGCCCGTGAGCCATGGCTGCTGAGCCTGCGCGTCCGGAGCCTGTGCTCCGCAACGGGAGAGGCCACGGCAGTGAGAGGCCCGCGAACCACCAAAAAACAACAACAAAAAAACTGCCACATACCAATCTCGAGTGGTCTGCCTCTTTCTTCAGTCTCCTTGCAAGTATGGGAGCCAATTTACAAACCAATAGACATGAACTCATTTACAATAATGATTAAACACATCTTTTCTGACAGATCATGCTTAGAGTCTGAAAATTCAAATGATAGGTTTTGGTGAAGTTGCTTATTTTCAGTCCTTCCAATCATCTACCGACTATCTGAACGTAATCTCTTCCTTCTGCTCTTTGTTTCCTACTTACAATAAATTACACTATTGACGGCAGCACACATGGTACCGGGGAATATTGGTCAGACTTCGGTTCAAATTCTGACCCCCAACATTTTCTTAGTATAGGTACATGGAATAAAACACTTAATTTATCTGATCTTCAGGTTCTGCTTTTAAAAACAGAGTGAATAACTTAATTTTGCCATCTTGGTGTAATCATGAGACCATGTTTATAAAGTTGTAATCACAGTCTCAGGCTGATTATAGGTGCTGTTTAGGAATGTTCTAATTTATTTATTGATTCATTTGAAAGAGTATTCATCTGATCCTCAGAATAAATGTGTTACATATGTATTAGTTCCCCTCATTTTAAAGATTAATTTAATTTTGGCTGCATTGGGTCTTCATTGCTGCACGCGGACTTCCTCTAGTTGCAGCAAGTGGGGGCTACTCTTCATTGTGGAGCAATGTACCTCATCTCCCTAAGCATCAATACCACAGGAGCCATAACCTAAGGAAATGCTTGGCAATGGTTTCTTTTCAACCACTTTTCATGAGTGAAAAAGCCAACCTCAAACCCTAGTTTCAAATACTGCACTCAGCTCCTGACTGTGTCTCATGCTCAGACCATTATTCTCCCTTGTCCTTCATGAGCTGGTCACCTGGGCTTCTCATTCTGCTTCTTGACCAAGGATCTAAGAACATGTGGCTTAAGCCCCACTCACAGCTTAGTATATTAGTTCTATTTTGGTCCAAAGATCTTGCTTTGAATATTACTATTTTTTTTGTTTTTTATGTCTAATAACCATGTGTTTGGAGCAATCTAGGAGAAAGCTCAGAGTGCACACTTCTAGTTCTACTTTCACTAAAAGTATAAGCTGAGCCTGGGGGAAGAGGAGCATTGTTATTGTCCATATTCTTAAAATCTATGGAAGAGATACTATTTGGTATGAAAAGTCTTTGGAATCCATATCAGATTTAGGCTAAAGTTGTCAAATGAAATGTAGGAAGCCAGTTAATTTTGAATTTCAGGTAAACAATGAATAATATTCTTGTATGAATATGTCTCAAATATTGCATGGGACATACTTATACAAAAATATTTGATTTTTAAATTGAAATTCAAATTTAATTATTTTTATTACTATATTTGTATTTGCTTAACACGGCAACCATAAATTAGGCATAATAAAATATTTCTTTATGGTGAGAATAGAGGATCTTCTGGGTCATTCATTGTTTCTGGAATCTTGAGGTGTTAATCTATAGGCATTATGAATCTCTACCTCCTAGGATTGTTGTGAATATTAAATAAGATTATGTTTATAAAACAATAAGCATAGTGTTGTTTGGCTGAGTGTATAGTTTTATAAATGAAAATTAATTATTAATGCATAAAATACTGAATATAATGAAACTGAAAATAAGTGCTTCAAATAAAGGAATAAGAGATCAATATAAAATAATGGTTTCCAGTAAATGTGTGAAATGATTGGACTTTAAAAATGGCTGGAATTTGGAAATAAAAGAAGCAAAGAAAACTTGCCTGTTTGATGCAGTTTAGGAGTAGGGATACACAGCAAATTTACAGACTAACCACTGGATTTGGAAAAGCCAAAGAGGAGACATTTTTGACAGGTTTTCTGGCACAGGACTGTAAGTTTGCAAGCGGAAGAAAGAGATAATAAAGCACAGCGAAGGGCAGGCAGAAGAATTTGGATTCAATGTGGTAGACAAGAGGAAGCCCTTTTCAATTTTTGACCTAGGGAGTAAAAAAGATGAAATTGGGCCCTTACAAAATTAATCTGTTGAAAGTATGCAAGATAGATTGGAGGAGAGAGAAACTTATCAGAGAGATCAGTTATGAGGCTATCTTGGTGATCCAGCTATGAAGCAATAAGGACCTAGATTAGTTGGCGGCATGAGGATAGGGGGAGCAATCAAATCTCAAAGATGTGTGAAAGGAGAAATAACAGGAACTGAGGAACTGAAGGAAAGTCAAGGTGATGTCAAGAATTTCTAAATGTACAAATAATAACAATGGTCAATGAAATAGCAAATTGATAAAACTGGAAAATAGGATTCATTTTAGACTAACTCTAATGCAAAAATAGAGGTAACTTTTCTTGGAACTTTATGGGTTTCTTTTTATTTTTCTTTCAATAACGAACCAATGTTAAATGCATAGCCTCTCTATTTTGGCTAACTCTTATTTCCAATTCAGATAACTAAGTGCAGGAGACTATCACCTGGCAGGGCTATTAAGAAAATCAGTTACTATTAAGAAAATAATCTAGGTAGATTTCTATAAGCCATGAATGGATTGCCTATGTTTATAGAATTATAATGAAATGTTCTCAAATACAAGATATAAAAATATTTAGAGGGCTTCCCTGGTGGCGCAGTGGTTGAGAGTCCGCCTGCCGATGCAGGGCACACGGGTTCGTGCCCCGGTCCGGAAAGATCCCACATGCCACGGAGTGGCTGGGCCCGTGAGCCATGGCCGCTGAGCCTGCGCATCTGGAGCCTGTGCTCCACAAAGGGAGAGGCCACAACAGTGAGAGGCCCGTGTATCACAAAAAAAAAAAAAAAAATTTAGAGATTCTTTTGACATTTTGGAATCTTTTTCTTGGATTTATACTATATCCTTGTGTCCATTGACCATAAATATTCTATATCATTATAGAAATGCTATATAACAACATTGTAGGAGAGATCATTCTAAAAATACTACCTTTTTAGGTTTTTTGTTGTGTTTTCTTTTACACTTGGTCTTCATTTTTTATATACATTAAAAACTTTATATATTAAATCAATTATATATAAAGTGAATCTCTATTTCCTCCTGCTCAAATATGGTAATTACTTGTAATTTTCAAGTCAGTTTCCTAAACAATTGTTATTCCAGCAATTTTTATTTCCATCCTAGCAAGCAGTTACATCATACATTTATTCAAACAAAAATAATTTTTTTCTTTTTAGTACAAAGAAGGTTGGGGAGAGTGATACCATGGGAAGTAAGAAAAAATAAAATCAAGTAGTGGTTGGGAAGCAGAAAAAAAGTCTATTGTTTCCAATGGAATATTCTGTTTTGAATTAATGATGACCTCCTTTATTTAAGAATCACATTTTTCTAGAAGATTTTGGACACATATTACAGATTAAAAAAAATTTACATGTATTATATCACTATACCCTCTAAGAAATTGATTTTTGAGAGTAGGAAAAATATTATGGTCCCCACTTTCAGATCACGAAAAGTGATCTTTAGTAAAAATTGTCTATGTTCTTATGACTGGTGGATGCCTTAAATAAATCCAAATCTTCTAACTTTCCCCACTGTAGTAATTCTTGACAGAAAAGGGAAAATAATCAACAAATATTAGTTAACCCTTGGGAAAGAAGCAGTGAAGATGTTACTAATACTCCTTTGTATTAGATAGCTCTTCACAGATGCAACACTCTTAACCCCAAAAGTCCCTAGAATGGTTAACTATGCTCCCCAGGGATTATATCCTTTCTCCTCCCCAAGGAATCCTATTCTGACATCAAAAAACAAAACAAACAAACAAACAAAAACCAAAAAAACCCAAACCCTAGCTAGGTTTCTTTTCAATGTTTCATAGTCATTTTCTATTTTTCTTTTAGTAGTTAAAGATAAAATTGAAAACAAAGGAGATGACCTTTTCAATATGTACAGATCACACCTGGTTCAACAAGCAAATTATGAGTATACCATGCTCAGGATATAAGCACTCAAGATTAACAGAACTGCTTTGAAAATGTAAATTTATTTGAAATGAGTTGCTTTTTACTTTTAAAATTTTTAATAAGCTACCTCATATTATATTTTCTTCAACAGATTGTGATGAAAGTTGATGGAAGGTGGTCTACGTTCTGCTGTAGAGATCTTAACAGTACATGCTTTCTTTTCTCCTTGCCTTCCGGATCCTCCTTTTTCTTCTTCTTCCGTTTCTATCCACATTTTATAATGATAATATAATTTGTGAAGTAGTGAATTGGGGTAATGCTGACTAGTTACTTTCTAGCCATAAATGCTATATATATATATATATATATATATTTAGCGGCACGCGGGCCTCTCACTATTGTGGCCTCTCCCGTTGCGGAACACAGGTTCCAGACGTGCAGGCTCAGCTGCCATGGCTCACAGGCCCAGCCGCTCTGTGGCATGTGGGATCTTCCCGGACCGGAGCATGAACCCGTGTCCCCTGCATCGGCAGGCAGTCTCTCAACCACTGCGCCACCAGGCAAGCCCTATTTTTTTTTTTTTCTTTTTTATAATCTTGTGTACCAAAGGCTTCAACTATCAGCATGTAACCATCCTGTTCCGATTTTCTAATATGTATCAAGGGAACATCATGGATTTTATTCATGCTGCACTTTGTATTTGATGCCATCTTACTGAATTTTGAAGGTTGGGGGCTGGGAGAGGAGCAGGAAAAAAATATTGTTTTGAATGGTGTATTCTGTTTTTGAATTAATGATGACCTCTGTTGCTTGTGAAGCATATTTTTCTCTAGCAGATCTTTTGATTCTCTCCCTGATGGACTGATGTATAACATGTTTAATGAACATGACATAGTATGTAGTAACTATCCCTGACAGTTCTGAATAAATATTCATCATATTAAAAAAGACAATGACTTACTCTATTCCATTCATCATTAAAGGGCCCTGTACACTTAATTCATAGTCCTATGATTACAACAAACTCCGTTGGATGAAATCCCTGGCTTGTATTTTTATTTACTCTCTCTAAAATAATTTCTCTTATATCCTCAGGTGACTAACACCATTTAAGATAGCTTATGTAAAGTCAAATAATTAGATAAGTTAGGAAACCAGATAGTCAAGCATGTATTTTAGACAACCCAGTTAGCTTATGCAATGTAGGCATAAATCAAAGCAGCTAGATGAATTGTTCTATTTTAAAGCTTTCGTTTAGGCTATTTAAATTGTTCAAGGCCTCCCTTAATATCTTCCAAAATACAACACAGACTTGTGGCAAAGATACAATGTTTAGTCCAAGAACCTTTGGTAACCTTGAACCACTTACCATTCATGCAATTTAAAAACAAAATCGAGTTAAATAATGTTGCAGGTTGTTTCTAACTAATAAAAGCAAAAAAATAGTTAAATAATTTACATTTATTGATATCTTTTATAATGAGATGATCTTGGCTAAATTAAAGTAAAAGATACAAGAAAATAGAACTATGGCTATAAAGTGAGCTATTAGTAACAACTTTGGAAATGCAGATTTTTTTTCTTATTTCAAAGTACAGTTTGCCTGTAGATTCAGGGTGACCTTGTTCATCACCTGCTTTTCAGTTAAGATAATAGCTTCAAGGCAAGGAGAAAAGCTGAGTACTATTTTAAAACATCAATATGTGCTTTAAAAGAGACAGTTCCAAGTAAACTAAATGGAATTTTACTAATGCAAGTTTGAAACATGGGTATAAACAATTCACCTATGACGACGCAAACTTCTCCACCTTCACCTCTACCTCATTAATGGACACATAACTTGCTGAAAATTTTGATTGAAATGAATCTGTACTTCAATTTTACAAAAAAACAAAAATGTTCTGAATAGAAAATCTTGCCACTAAGTACAACTGTATTGAATTTCTCTAGGGTGAGTATTAGAGCTGGCTACCTTTCAGAGGATATTTAGCAACAGCTAATTGGAAAAGTCAGAGGTAGTTCAAGTCCAGGGCCATCTGAACTGTTCAGACATTGATAAAAATAAATATAAAATAATAATAATAATAGATAACATTTATTGAAAATTTTCTTTTTGCCAAGTACTAGGTTGTATAATTTTTTCCTGTATTAACTCAAGGAACCTCTAACAACAATCTGAGGAAGAAGATAATATTACTTTTCATATTTCACAGATGAGAAAACTGGGACACGTAGAAGTTAAGTAATTTGTCCAAGATCCGACAGTTAATGTCAGAGCCAAGTTGTGACCCCAAAGAATTTGATCTCAGAGCTTACACTATGCCACGTCATACAAATGACCTGGGTTGATGATTTAGGCTAAGAGCAAAGTTGAAGACTGAAAAATTGTTGGATATCAGTAAACACCATAATTATTTAGTAGAATTTATGCATTCATTCATTTCTGTTTTCTTTCATTACATTAGTTGAACTCATTAATTTTCTAATAAGTCAATTCCCACATGAAATTAATTTTATATTGCAAAGCAGAGCCCAACTCCATCTAGAGCTAAAGGACTAAAAATTGGTACTGGAAACAAGACTTTTGTCCCCTTTAGCCTTTGTTTCCTGACCTGAAAATTAAGGATTCATTAAGTTCGTCATATCAAAAGCTTTCAAACCTACTATGTGCTTAGGATACACAGGATACTCAGGGAAAAAATAAAGGGCCCAGACTCAAGAAACATGCAGTGCGGTTGGGGAAACAGATATCTAACCAAGCATTCATAATTATGTATTACTATGGACTACTGTAGTGGACATAGCGGAAGCCATGGGAACAAATAGAGTTGGGTAAGGCAGGGAGGTGGGGACTGGATCTGGAAGGGTGGCTTCCAGGTTGTGTCATTCTAGGCATTACTGTTTGCAGCGGAATCTGTCACAGAGCATTACCTGAGTGCAGCCATAGGTAATTTGTTGTTCTTAAAAAGACTGAATGACAAACAGAGTAAAAGAAAATGCCTTGTAAATGGTACTGTGCTATACAAATACAAAATGTTGAAATTATTATTATTAAATTACTATTAATAAATTATACAACTAGATCCACTGTTTGCTTGGAAGGTGCCACTTTGTTAGCCCTGAGGAGGAAATGGAAATGAGCAAAACAGACACCTTGGATCAATAGCATACCATTAATTATCTAACTTGCACAATAAAACATTTGTCATTCTTCATAATCACAATCATCATATGAAATTATTTAATGTTAACTTATTACCTTAATTTCCATTTGTGAAAAACCTTAGTCTTATGTGAGCAAGAAACTGATTGCTCAGATTTTGCCTTCAAAATAGGTTCAAGTATTTTCACATGAATATTGTACACTTTGTGTTTCTTTTTCCATATGTAGAAATTCCATAAAATTTTAGGAAAAGTTTTTCAAGTGTAATAAATTTTTAAAAATATATTTCTGATATATTTTTATCTTTAGATTATATAAAATTAGTATTTGCTGCTGTTTTTATGTATATGTTTTTCTTGTTTGCAGGAAAATTAAGTTGTTAAAAAGAACAATTTTTAACCTATGAAAAATTTTAATTTCCTTGAAAACACTCTTCAGATGATTCAACATGGTTGTTTATGCACAAAGAAGGAAAAAGAAAATTCTGATAAAATTGTTTACATCTGTGGACATTTCCCAAATTCAACTTTTGGTAAATATTAATATCAACAGCTGGAAAGACTTGTAATACTTAGTAGAGGTAATTTTTCAAAGCACTGGTTGGAGTTTGAAGCAACACTATTTCCATTGGCTTTAATAGAAATCATGTTTCTAAAATCTAAGCATATGATTTGAGAATGTGGTAGAGTTTAAAAACTGAGTTTTAAGAACTGATATTTAGAAAACAATATATAAACTATAAACCTTATTCTAAACATGGCATTTGCATATAATTTTTAAACACAATCAAAAAAAACCCTAGCTGTATCTAAAATTAAAGAATCAATTCATCTTTAAATAAATGTTTCCCCTAGTTTGGAATTTTTTTCCTTCATAATTATTCCTAGATTCTCCATGAAATTACTAGGTGGTATGTGCCAACACCCCTAATATCTTGCGTGGTGCCTAGTACATCACAAACTCTCAATATAATCTTGAACTAATTAAATAAATACGGTGAGTTCCCATTTTCTTTTCCTTTGGAGCTAAAAATTTAAGCATGTAAGTAAACATAAAAACAAATCATCAAAGAAACAAAAATTGTGACTGAATTGTGTAGGTGATTTTACTTCCTGGGTAGGATTTTCCACTGATTTGTGTACTAATTCTCTCGTGGAAAAGGAGGTTTCTCCAGACTGCTTTAACTTCAGGCCTTCACCATGATTTTAGCATAGAATGGTCCTCATTCTTTTAGCTTTCCTCTCTCTATCCCCCCAAATGGTTTCTTTCTCTCTGATTTGTTTCAGAATTGACATCTTGGATAGTCCATTTCCAAAAGTTCAGAAAGTAATTTTTTATCTGCCAATTTGGTAGAACGCAATGTGGTAGAACTTAAACTGGTAATGTGAACAAATCCCCTTTGCTGACCTGCACCATACAGAGAAGAATAATCACTGCCTAACAAGGTAGTCTATGATGTAATAAGTAGAAGGAAAGGAAACCTACTCCTCACTGTGCACTCCTTATTGCACACATACAGTCTTCACGATTATCTCTAGATTCAGGTATTATCTTAGTTTTATATATATGTAAAGGAAAGTGACCAGATGTTAAGAGGTTGTTTGAAGATCTCTTATCTTTAGGAATATAGCAACTTGTATAAGGTTTGAAAAGTAAGAACTTTAAGTTCTTTTTCTTACATCATATTAGTCATATGTACATGGACATTTTTTCCTCAACCACAAAGCAACCACAACAAAAATCCTATCTTGAAGAGGAAAAAATATATACGATTTTAAGGAATGGATGAAAAAAATGTATATATATGTATAAAGTATGTTTTATGTATACCATATACACCTTCATACATATATATGTTGTATGTATATATATGTGTATATATTTTTAAATTATTATTTACAATGAGATATTCTGTGATATCAGTAACTCTGTATAACTCAACCCGAAAAATATTTTGGTCATTTCAAGTTTCTTTATCTTCACTTAAACCTTTATGTTGCACCTCTATTGTTGTACAGTAATCCATAGACTTCTAATCAGTCCTCTAATATTTTCTTTTTATACGCCTGTTGCCATAGACATTAGGCTCAAACTTGTATTCCTATAAGATTGCATCATCAAATCTGTAATCATCATCAGAAGATGATTGATATTGCCTATTTTGAGGTTGCGGAGCCAGGTAGAGATAATCTGGGCTCTAAAGTTGTACAAGCCAGTGCCCACTCACTGGGCTTGTGACCAATAGCAAGTCACTTGCCTCACTAAGCATAAATTTCCTCATCGGTGAAATGGGCATAATCATTTACTTGCAAGATTCTTGTGAAGTTTATGAACATGATATGTAAGCTGCCTTGCAGAAGTACTTCAATAAACACTTCTGGGGTGCACAGATGAACTAGAGATAAGCACTTGTCCTGTATCCTCATGGGGTGCCAAAGATTCCTATTTTATCATAGCTTGGGTGGGTGGTAATCACAAGCTGTTACCTCAGACAAAACTGGAATTATATGAACTGGAATAGACTAGGAAAAATTATTCAAATGACAACTAGCCCTCATTAAACTATAGCCACCATATTACCACCCCCCCCCAACAAAATGGTTTACCATAATTCCCCTAAAGAGCAGAGTTGCACAGCATCTTGACAAAAATTTGTAAATAACAGAAACTGGGATAGGCAAAAACTGAATAAAGCAATTATATGGTAATATTTCTCCCTTGAATACCCAAACTGAATGGCATTAAATAAAAATATGTGTTTATATAGGTATATGCATTAGCTATTATTGTCTTAAGGATATGAACATTGGCTATATATTTAGCAGCTATTTTTAAAGAAGATGTTGGGGGTAGGAGTTTATTAATTAATTAATTAATTTTTGCTGTGTTGGGTCTTCGTTTCTGTGCGAGGGCTTTCTCTAGTTGTGGCAAGCGGGGACCACTCTTCATCGCGGTGCGCAGGCCTCTCACTATCGCAGCCTCTCTTGTTGCAGAGCACAGGCTCCAGACGGGCAGGCTCAGTAGTTGTGGCTCACGGGCCTAGTTGCTCCACAGCATGTGGAATCTTCCCAGACCAGGGCTCGAACCTGTGTCCCCTGCATTAGCAGGCAGATTCGCAACCACTGCGCCACCAAGGAAGCCCCTTAGCAGCTATTTTTCTTGCTATAATTATTTTTTGAAACTCCCTAGTAGTCGCATATTTCTTCTATGGGATAAAGACACAGAAACTATATCAGTTTGAGACCTTTGGCTAGAACCAGTAGTCTTCTGAGATATTTCAGCTCTGATACATGAGAAAATAAATTTGCAGACAGTAACGTTTTGGTCTCTAAAATCCTGCTTGAATTATTATTGTGTAGTAATTATTTTATTTCTACTATTATTAACATTTTACTTTTTGCTTTTTGATAATGACTAGGCAATATTTCTGAGATCCAGGTATAAGAGCTACTTAAATGCTTTCAGTTGTTCTCTGTCTCTCGCCCCTTTTCACTGCCTATAGCTTGGACGGATCAGGATTTTACAATGTGCCCCTCTTAGAGTTTCTTTCTGAATCCCTTAGAAAGAATGCTTTCTTCTTGCTAGGTATTTTTATCTTTTTGTTCATTTTTAGTTTTTTTTGTCCCCCTACATTTAAGCAACATGTCTTCCTTAAACTAATTTCTCTGTCATGAATTCTTTATTTTATATTGGGGAAAATAAAATAGCTCTACATGCAATCTCTTTCTTCACACTGATTAGAAACCCCTCTCAGTGTCTCCTGGTTCCTATTTCTAGATTGTGATCAGATAAGAATCTGTCTGTGTTATGCCCAGGTAATCTGATCATCCCAACTTCAGTGTTAGGATTGCAAAATGTGTCTCACATTTTTTATTTTCCATTTTTTCAGGCTTTTTATTTTCCATTTTTTCCTAGTTTTTTAGTTAAATAAATTAGTCCTTCTAAAAGGAGATATTAAATATGGTATTCTGGCTTTATAAAGCTTTCATAAGTCTTATGGCAATATGCTTCATGAAATAGTAAAAGTTTTCATTGGCATTAAGATTTGCTAGATACAAACTGTGATTTAATAAAGGGCCCAGACCAGTGTTTAATGCTAGTTCCATTGGTTAGAGGAGTAATATGATAATTGTCTATGTAAAATATTTAGTCTATGAAATATGTGAAAAGAAATATATTTGTAAATATAGTTACAATTGAAAGTAAAATGTTCTTACTAATTTTTGTTATTTTTTCTCATTATATAGAGATTTTAAACTTGACTTTAAATGTGTTTATAACAGCAAAAAAAAAAAACCCAAAAAAGTTAATCTACAGGAATTATTTTGAAATCAAAAGAAGTTTCATTTTCCAGTTAAAATATTTTCTCAAAACCATGCATCCTGGTCATTTAAAGCATTCATAAGTAGGAACAGTATTTCCTTTTTTACTTAAAAGCTCAGATATTTTATAGACCTGAGAAGCAATTTCTAGGTGGGTAGTAATCATTGGCCTAATAAAGGTAGATTGCTATAAGCCTCTTTCCTCCCATTTCCCTTCTCTGTGACCTTTATGCTTCCACACTTTGCAGGTTCTTCCTACCCCCACCATAAAACTGTCCAGCCATTTCTCACACTCATTTGTATGATTTTCCTTAATGGCCAAATGTGTCATGCTTTTCCACATGGTCCCTTCATTCCCCTGAATCTTCTTGAAATTTTTCTCTTGATTTCCTTTGTCATTTTATGCCATCTTTCCCCCTCTTTTGTTTCCTGAATATTGTTTTGGTTTATAATAAATTAACCTAAATAGAAATCTCTTTATGTTGAGAAACAACCCTTTCCTTCACTTATCTGAATCAAAGTGAATCTTAATAGGATGTTTCTTTACACTGGAATAAAATTGCAAACTGAATCCAAATCTTTGAAAAACATTTAAACACACACACACACACACACACACACACACACACACACACACAGTCTGACTCTACAAGAGCTTTGCATCACAGAATTAAGAAAACATGGCTTCAATTGTGATAACTACATATTTTGAATTTCCTGATCTTTGAATCTCTTGTTGTAAACTAAATGCCTTAGCCTAAACCGGTAACTATAAAACAGCTTATTTAGTGGAAATGCAAGTTTCTTTTAAATGCACAGCATTTTTTAAAACACGGAACCCTATTTAATTTGTAATATGATAATTAGGATGTATGTGTCTGTCATTTTACTTTATGATGTTTACTAAACATCATTTAGATTATTAGCAAGAAAAATATTCAATGGTATGCTACTGCTACCTCAAGCATTGATTAAACTCTCCACTGTTCATGAAGACTGACAGGGATTCAAAGGAGGAAATGTAAAACTTGAAGGTACAACGAAATAGTGACATTTCACTCTATAAAGCTGCCAATATTTTAATCCTGTATGTAAATCATTTTATCAGTTCAATTCCATATATTAATTTGTATACCAAATACCCTGCTGCATTAACTTTAATAAGTAATGGTGTGATATTAAGTGTACTCTGTTTCAAGGTCTTTGTGAGCAAGTAAGCCTTTTTTTTCAGTCGGTCCCCAATTTTTTTACTTTCCTATGAATAGATCCTTAAGGTATATTTTTCATTTTCCTGCTGTTAACAACCTACATTTCATTATTTTGTTGTTTAGAATCTTTACTTTCTCAGCTTAAGTGATGTCTTTGCCAATGATAACATTGTATTCATTTAGAGTGATGATTGATATGGTAATAGATACAGTGTGATTGAAAGCAACCTTTGTCAATAAGAAGGCCAAATACTCAAACCGTGTATTGGTCTGAATTTGCTCATTATTGGAGACCTTTCATAGTCATATTGACTTGCTGTCCAAATGTTGTTACTTACCTGATGCTTCCATTGTTTAAATGGTATAGACATTGGTATTGAACATAGCTTCCCCCATATTTGTCCTAAAATACACATGGCTCAATTTTGCAAAGTTAGAGCATGTTATAAAAGTATATCTAACAGAGATTTTGAGCTTAAAAAAATATATATATTTAAGATTATGAAATGGAAAAAAATCAGAAAAAGCTACAAGGACTATGCTTTTAAAGCCCTGAGTCCACTACATTCTTAATTTTGAGACACCACTTGGTCTATTTTTAATAGGTATAAAATACCTATTTTATAGGTATAAAATATTTAGGTATAAAATATTTAAATGAAAAATATTTTATTATTACTCAAGTATTTGACTTTATTATATTTGTCTTCAGAAGAGTTGTAACAAAACAGTTTGTTACAAATTCCATTACATTTTAATGTATACAGACAATGAAATATACATTCAAGACTGGCAAAATTGCCCCTTTAAAGATTCTGTACAAGGATCATGATTGTGAACCTGATTTCTTTCCACTCAGAAAGACTTATTTCTTCTTTCCTTTGGGTGCCTCAACCTGCAATCAGAATGTTTATCATCTTCTGTTTCCCTGTAGGACTATGGGCCACCCGAGGACATCTTTTCTTGTTCATGTCCCTTCCCACCCCTCCTCTGTCCCATGCTTTCTACTGTGCCTGGTACTTTGAAGGTGATCTATACATGTTTGTTAGTTTGAAGGAGTTCAGGAATTCAAAAAAAGATGACTGGATTACTGTTGTTTTCATATACCTCTTAACACAGAATCAGACGTTGCTAAATTTGCTGAAAATATGTTCAATCCAGACAATATGATACACATACATGATCCTCGAATGTCCTGCTACAGAAACAGTAACCTAAAAATGTATTTTCTTAAGTGTTACCTACTTATAGATGGAACTGTCCATGCTCTTAATTTTATGGTTATCTTCATTTTTTTTTAAAAAATCAATACCCTTAAATTTATGGTCAAATAATCCCTTCTTTTTTTTTTTTAGTGGCTTACAATGACAATTTTTTTTTTATTGGAGTATAGTTGCTTTACAACGTTATTAGTTTCTACAGTACAATGAAGTAAATCAGCTATATGTATACATATATCCCCTCCCTCTTGGACCTCCCTCTCAGCCCCCAATCCCATTCCACCCATCTAGGTCATCACAGAGCACCGAGCTGAGCTTCCTGTGCTGTGCAGCAGGTTCCCACTAGCTATCTATCTTACACATGGTAGTGTATATATGTCAATCTTAATCTCCCAATTCGTCCCACCCTGCCCTTCCCCACCTGTGTCCACATGTCCGTTCTCTATGTCTGCGTCTCTATTCTTATTGCACTGCACATTTCCTACTTCCAAGTCTATTAATAGACTCATTTACTTTTTCAGGGAATGATTTCTGAAATGTCCAAAAAACTTGCTTTTTCTTCTTTTTTGCTGAGTTGATTGAAAGTCATGGTCATTTAAATAATCCTTCTCCACTGCCTCCCATGTATACCAATATTTCATTTGCAGTGCTTTTCATGACTATCCTGTGTCTTCTACTTCTGTTGCTGTCTCTCTAATCCAAGCTCTGATAACTAGTATAACTGACTTAGTAATCAGACATTGGACTCTAGTATCTCTTCTCACTGTCTCCTCCCATTTCACCCTGCAGCCTGCTTGCGATCATGTTACTCAAAGTCTTCCATTTGCTTACAAGGTGAAATTCAAACTCACTACACTAGCATTCATGTAATTCTTTGTTTTGATCCCCACCTATAATTTTAACTTCATCTCTCCTGTCTACAAGAACTCACTCTACACACTATATCCAGCATACCTTGTCCTTTCTTTCCCCAAGTTTAAACTCAGTTATATGCTCTTGTCTAAAATAGTTTCATTTCCCTATTTTCATCATGATAAACTCAACACATCTTTCCGGATCCTGTTCTAATTCTTTTTTTTTTTTTTTTTTTTTTTTGAGGTGTGCGGGCCTCTCACTATTGTGGCCTTTCCCGTTACGGAGCACAGGCTCCGGACGCACAGGCTCCGGACGCACAGGCTCAGCGGCCATGGCTCACGGGCCCAGCCGCTCCGCGGCATGTGGGAGCCTCCCAGACCGGGGCACGAACCTGTCCCCTGCATCGGCAGGCGGACTCTCAACCACTGCGCCACCAGGGAAGCCCTGTTCTAATTCTTTTATAAACATTTCCTGATTCCCCAAGTTAAAAGCCATCATTCACTTTAGCTTCCAGGTGAGCACAGTACACCTCCCTAGGCCCTTGCCCATTTCTCCTCAGGGTAGAAAAGTCATATTCATCCTAGTGCTTCATACTGTCCAGCAGCAAGGCCAGTTTCTTGAGCATATGACCTGTGCAGTTACTCAGGGCCACACTTTTAGAAGTGCCCCATGCTTGGTTTAATGCTCTGCTGTCTCCATCTTGAAATTATTAAATTTTGAACAAGCATTCCTAAATTTCCTTTTTTGCACTGAGCCCCACAAATTATGTGGTCAGTCCTAATGGTGCATTTTTCACCCAGTAATTGCTCCATAAACATCTGTTAAGTGGAATGTTTGTTAATTTCCCAACTCATTTCTCTCCTTCATTGTAACAAAACCAGGTAAAAACCTAAAACATAACTCAGATGATTTTATTTTTATAAGCCTGCAGTGAGGCTTGATTTTTATTTTAAATGAAATATTTTAAAGATATTAGTATTTACTCTTATTCTAGTGTGATGCCATAGATGAAAGAAAGAGTTGGCAGCTTTCCACAAAGGTTGGGATAGGTTGTTTTATTTTTACTTGGAAAATGACTTGCTTATCGTCTTAACAGTTAGAAAGAAGATGGCTTTGGATTTTCATATTTGACCTAGAAATTGATAGCTATATTCAATATTATGACTGCAATGACTGAATTACTTAGAAAAAAAACCCAACAACAATATATTGCAGATGGTAGTGATTCACTATTCAATCAAGTCAGTTACATTAGCTAATTTATAAGATTTTTCCTAAGGCTGGTATAGTGTTTAGAAGCACATTTGTATAATTATTATTTAGAAAGCAGCAATAAAACAAGAGTGTGTAGGATTTTATAGTTGGAAGGAAGGTTGGCAACCCTTAGATTCTATCCTGAGTGGTTCATCATTTGCAGTATTTTAAATCTCTCTGGCAAGAATTTTTGTCTCTGAGTTATTTTGAGGAATGTTGATCTAGAAATATTTTCAGACTATTCAGTCTTTTTTATTCTCTATAGATTTTTCCTTGAGTACATATTCAAGGCTAAATTCTCCCTGCCCAAGATTCACAATAGAAAAGATCTTTCAAGGACATTGTGTGTTTTCTCTATGTACTGGATGCCTCAACTCTATATAATATTGCACAGGGATACAGGCGCAGAAGAGGAATTTATACACCAATGGACGTGCAGCAACATCTTTCTGTCCTATTTTGAATTATATGTTTATATTTCATAATCCGAATTTTTTAAAATCCATGTCTTACCATCCAAGTGGCCATAGTAATATAATAGGTAGAAGTGATTTTTATTTAGCTGCCATGATAGTTAATTTCCAAGGCTCAGAACACATGATTTAAAGACATGTTGTATGTGTTAAGACATGGACAATTTTTGATTACCAAACATCAGGTAGATATGTACAGACCCTAAAATTATACTAGGTGAATGGTGATACGATGAATTCTTTAAAATTTAGGACTTCTGTATGTCTAAAAACTTCAAATTAATTACTTTACACTTAAGTTACATTCTTGCATACTATTTGGAATTTCCAAGTATGCAATGAAATAATGAATTTACTTAAGTAGCAATATTTCCAATCAATATTAATATGAAAATATTTTATTTTTATATTTTAAACATAAATTTGTGTAGATAAGTCTAATATTTCTAAGACAATTGACCAGTTCTTTCAGCTCTTTCCCCATAATGGAACATAGTAACTTATTTGGAAAAGAGCCCTGAGTTTTAGACGAATGATAACAAAGATTATTTTCAAATTTTTGAAAGAAATATCAGTAATAACGCTGATTAAAAGCTTCAGCATTTCAGTGTTTCTGTGTTATATACACAGGTTTAATCTACTTGGCCTGAAAATGCATCGTGAATAATTATGAGAGAGACCTACATAGATGTAAACAGCATATAGTGTGGTGCATTCTAAACAAAATTGAACCCTATGGGAACTAGCTAAAAGGGCAAACTCCCTAATAACTTTTTATACTTTGAGTATATGAGACACATAGATATTTTCTGCAACTGTGGTGAATGAGGCAGATTATGCTTTAATAATTTCACTGTAAAAGCTGATGAATCTAAAGTTAATAGCTTTTTAAATAGAACGTATATTTGAAAAGAACCAAGTCGAAACTAGATTATCTTTTAAGGGATATGAATATTCAAGGTCTTAGGGTGGAGAGAGAGAGAGAGATGGGGGGAGAGGGAGAGGAAGAGGAAAAATATATTTAGGGGCAAATAACATAATCTTGCTTTCATTTCAGATATATACCCTAAGCCTAAGATGTGACAGGATATGATTGGCTTTATATTTAAGATCCTTTAATTAAGTTTCTCTTAATATATTAGTAATATTTTCCAAATAGAAGAGACCTTTGAATTTTTCAGCTGAGGAAGGCAGGATATTCAGCAAAGGGTAGGGAGAGATGACGTCTAACAAAACTGTCATGGTCATGTTCACTTGCCAAAAATATTTACCAATCAATAAAGAAATAACTTCTTCTCTAAGGGTTAATTAATCAGTTTTAAATGTTTTACTCTCAGCAAGCATTTAAAAATAAATATCTCACTGGAAACTAAGAGATCCAGCTCCACCTGTATGCTAATAATGTTTGCTAATATCTCTTTCCTTCATGGCACATGACTTGAGTAATTCTCTGATCGTATCTCATCTATTTCGTGCTACCCAATGTGTAATGGCATGTAGATATAAATACTAATGGAGAAAGTGCACTGCCTTAGGGAACACCCATCATGACAAGTAACTAACTGCTTTATGTACATTAGTACCAAGTGAAGCGTTTTACATCTTCTGAAAGTCACCATCACCCTCTACTTTCTAATTTACCAAAATGTCATGTCCCCTCCTGAAAGAAAGAATTAGAAGACTTTTTTTTAAAGCATCACTCTAACTCCCCTCAATTCACTGTGCCCTGCAAGCTGGGTTGAAAATCATTCTAAGTCATAGAATATTTAATATTATAAACCAAATCACTCATGATTGGGTTTTATTTCACATAATGCCTAACCTTTCACACATATATATATATGTGTGTGTATATATATTTATATATATGTTTATATATATTCATATTCCACTTGGGTCAGTTTATTTAGAATCATCAAAACTATTGAAATATTACTCTGTCATTTTACAAGAAATTGCTATTCATGCAGAGAAAATGAAAAAATCACCACACAAAATCATTTTTTTTAACATCTTTATTGGAGTATAATTACTTTACAATGGTGTGTTAGTTTCTGCTTTATAACAAAGTGAATCAGTTATACATATACATATATCCCCATATCTCTTCCCTCTTGCGTCTCCCTCCCTCCCACCCTCCCTATGAAAACAAAACTGCAATATATATTTTGGAAAAAAGTCTCCAGCACTAATGACATTTCCTACATGGCGTGGAGTGTTATACTTTGATATATGTTTCTTTAATGTGCACAGTTTGTGAGGCTACACCACTGTTAGAGAGTTAGCACCCATGATGGAAAATGCAGAAGAGCTTAGTTGAAGTTTTCTGTCCCGAATTCCAAAGATTTCAGTGAGACAGGTTGCTACTGTTGTCGCCAAAGCACTTATAATGATAATTATTGAAAATTAATAAATACAGGTGCAAACAGGGAGAAGCAAGTTAGAGGAAACCTTTTTCCATTTTTCTTTCTACTCTTATTCCCATACTCTCAACATACATTTTTACCTCTCTCAAATTTGAAGGTAACCCTACCTATAAAAATAAGCTGTATTTCAGTTACAGAATAGGCCATTTATTCAGACCTATCAGCTCAACATCTTTTATGATTTTCCTTCCTTATGAGGAAGAAAATCAAAAAGCATCCTACTTGCACACAGCATAAATGCTGTCTCTCCTTACTAAAGGAAAATGCTATGCTGTGCATTGGAAAAGAAAAAAAACAGGGATGTAAGGAAGAATAATAGGAAGAAAGTTTTCCTTATGTGGTTTTACAAATTTTATTTTATACTGTAAAAAAAAATAGGTTCTGCATATGAGATGCCCCTGGAGTTGTAGTGATAGAGGCAGGCTAGATTCAGAAGCTCCCCAGGAGTTTTGTGAGTTCCAAGCCTTTGGAGAAGAGGTGAAAAACCAGAACGCTAAAGAAAGAAAGAAAATCATAAAGAAGTGCCAAAAATAAATGTTGCCACAGCATGTTTGTTTTGCAAAAATTCCTACTTTCTATAATAATCATATCATAGCACCATGCCTTTACATGTCAATATCTTAAATACCAGCAATCAATTCATTACTAGTTAGTATGTATCTGATGCATATGTTTGAATTTTCCTATTTCCAAAGTTTGGGTATTGCCTCTTATATGTTCACCCAAACAAAAGCAACTGGGATCCCAGCTGCAAATGTGGCCACTGTTAGAATATACGGCAAGAAATGTCTGGTAAAGGGCCAGTAGAAGTCAAAGAATCATTTTATCTACCTATCTGTCTATCTATCTGTCTGTCTATCTATCTGTCTATCTGTCTATCTAGCTTTCTTGAGATATAATTGACATATAACATTGTGTAAGTTTAAGGTGTAAATTGTGATGATTTGCTACACTTAAATATTGTGAAATGGTCCCCAAGTAGGGTTAGTTAATACTTCCATCACCTCATATAATTACCATTTCTTCTTTTTTGTGGTGAGAACATTTAAGATTTACTTTCTTAGGAACTTTCTTTTCAGGTACAGACTTACAATGGTTAGAGTTATAATTTTTCAACTTTATAATGGCGTGAAAGCAATATGCGTTCAGTAGAAACCATTCTTCAAATTTGAATTTTGATCGTTTCTCAGGCTGGCAATGTGTGGTATAGTATTCTCTTGTGATGCTGGGCAGCAACAGCAAGCCACAGCTCCCATCCAGACATGGGAGGTAAACACTTGATACACGTACAGCCATTCTGTACCCATACAACCCTTTTTTTTTTCTCCTCATTTTCAGTACAGTATTCAATAAGTTACATGAGATATTTAACATCTTATTACAAAATAGGCTTTATGTTAGATGATTTTGCCCAACTTAGGCTAATGCATTCTGAGCATGTGTAAGGTGGGCTAGGCTAAGCATGATGTTTGGTAGGTTAGGCATATTAAATGCACTTTCAACTTCTGATATTTTCAACTTATGATGGTTTATCAAAATGTAACCTCATCACAAGTCAAGGAAGATCTGTATTTTGTTGTTAGTGTATAGGAATTCAACTAATTTTTGTATGTTGATTTTGTATCCTACAACTTTACTGAATTCATTGATTAGTTTTAACAGATTTTTTTTCTTCTTTTCTGTGGAGTCTTTATGATTTTCTATATATAAGATCATATCATCAGCAAACAGAGAATTTTTCTTCTTTCTTTCGGATTTGGATGTCTTTTATTTCTTTTTCTTTTCTAATTGCTCTGGCTAGGACTTCCTGTGTTATGTTGAATAGGAATGGGGAAAGTAGGCCCACTTGTCTTGTTCCTAATCTTAGACAAAAAGCTTTCAACCTTTCACCACGGAGTATGTGGTTAGCTGTGAACTTGTCATATATGGCCTTTATTATGTTGAGGTTCATTTCCTCTGTTTGTTGAGAGCTTTTGTCATGAAGAAGATTCTCTATTTTGCAAGTGCATTTTCTGTGCTTATTGAGATGATTATATGATTTTTATCTATGTTATTCTATTAATGTGGTATATCATATTGATTGATTTGTGTATGGTTAACCATCCTTGCACCCCAGGGATGCTCTGTATTGCATAATCATTTCACTCATTGTATAATTCATCTCCAGAATTTCTGTTTGATTCTTTTTTTATGATTTCTACCTCTTTGTCTAACTTCTCATTTTGTTCATGTATTGTTATTCTAATTTAATTGAATTGTCTTTCTTTGTTTTCTCATAATTCATTGAGCTCCCTTTAAACAGCTGCTTTGAATTATTTATCAGGCAAATCACAGATCTCCATGTCTTTGGAGTCAGTTCCTGGAAGATTTTTGTGATCCTTTGATGGTGTCACATTTCCTTGATTTTTCATGTTTCTTGAATTTTTGTGTAGCTGTCTTTGCCTTTGTAGTAATAGTCACTTCCTTCATAATTTACTATCTGCTTTTAAAAGATAAGTACCTTCTGTCAGCCCTGCTACAGATTCTGAGGCTTTCTCAGATCTTCTATGGATATGCCTGTTTCAAGCTTCTTGTTTCCCATTGTTGCAGAATTCTTAAGTTTTTATGCCTTCTCCCAGTCCTACAACACACCAGACCAGGTGCTGACAACCTTCCTTTTGCTTTTGCTTGTGGTCTCTCCCTGGCCTGCAAGTTGGGCCAGCTTTCTGCAAGTGCTCACTGGCTATCTGCCAAAGCTCACTCTCTTCACCATCAGGAACATGGACAGAGCCAGCCACAGGGTGGGGTGTTTCTGGGTGAGACACAGGGAATACTGGGGATGCCCTTGGGCTAGTTGGGGGAATTCTTGACAAGGTGTTCCCAGCAGCTCATCACTGAGCTTCTTCATGGAGTCTGCAAAGAAATTAGTAGGATCCACACCTCTTTAATTACCTCGAGATTCTTATCTGCCACTCCCCCAGCCTCTTGCTGCTCATGCAGCTCAAATGAGCCTCTTTTGCAATGTCCCACACATCTGGGGAACATGTGAACTCACTCACATCCTCTCACCTTCCCCTGCAGAAGAAATCTTGGTCCAAGAAGATCTCTCTTGACCCTCAGATGTGCCATCTTGCAGGAGGGTTTTCATAGGTAAGGTCAAACTCTTCCTTTTACTCCATTCAACATGACCAAACTTGTATTTTTTTGCTCCAGTGGTGTGTTGGAATTCCTCCCCTGGAAGCCTAGATTTTCACAACAGTTCTTTCAGCCATGAGTGATTGTGTAAGGCAATGTTCTTCATAGGCTCCTGGACCATGGCTGAGAGGGACTGGAGTCAGTTCACAGGCTACCACAGGGTCCATAGCTGGGAGATCTGTACACCTATTACTGAACATGTGAGTGGACAAGACTCCTCCTGGGTCCCTTGGTGTTTAATGCTGATTTCCACAGCTTCCACAAAGGCACCTGTGTCCATGGATGGTTGTCAAATTGCTGTTGATGAAGGGGGGATACAACTAGGCATGTTTTCTTTATCATTATAAAGAAATGATTATTTATTTATCATTTATCATTTGATAAATGATATTTATCTAAATAATCATTTTTATTAGGGATGTTGAGGGAAAGAGAGCTAAGAGACACATGCAATAGAGAGGAAAGGCAACGGGAATAATAGCATGGTCGCTTGTCTCAGAGATCTTAAACTTGTGTCAGGACCTTGGGGAACAGAGTTGCAGGAGAATGCAGGAGAAAAAGACATTTTTTATGAGTTGTTATTTTATGGGCAAAAGCAAAATGACAAGAGGCAAGGTGACAAAATGTGAGGCAGCTCAGGAAAGTGTCCCTTCTATTTCTGTAAGTAAGGTTCCTTAGACTCACTGAGGCTTCAGAAAAACTGGTACCACTTTGGCATCTTATTTGTGGCTTTTGAACATTGCAATATTACACCTTTACCACAAATGTCATCCTTATGTCGGTGGGGCTTGGAAGCAAGGGAAGAACCAAGGGGCTCTCAATTGGCTTCTAAGGCAAGCAACATCAGACAGGAAGGCCAGAACTTAAAGTTATAACCAACAACTCTCTGTTCCCCGAGAGTTTCCAGAAGTAACTTGAAGTTTTTGTGTGAAAATAAGAAATGAATGTATTTCATGAGCAAGTTGAAGAGATAATCAGTGAAAAGTGGATTGTACTACTAAATTATCAATGCACTGGTGCACTTGTGCACCATTTTCACAATGGTTCGGTTCAAAAGATGAGTAATCCTTAAACTGATTATAATGCAAATTTAAGATTCCAAGCTAATTTTCTAAAAGGGTTTTTATTATTTTTTATTCATCAGATGATTCTAATCTTCTTATATTTAATGTCAAATATACCATAAGAATATATCTGAATGTGGCAAACCTGGTCCAGTTATAAGAATTAGTCTATGCTTTTGTTGAGAAATTAAACTTAGTATTGATTAAATAAAGTACTTATTTCTCTACAAATATAAAATCTGCTATTGACCCCAAAATTTGATATCCTATATTTTCAAGTTTTCAAAGTTATTGGGGAAGTTTATAATTATAATATTCTTGGAGAAAATATTTGTGAATATGTATGTATGTATATATGTACATATATATATAATTTTTTATGTAGATAAGACTTCTAACTGTTAATATGCTAATTGCTTCTTTGAGAAAACTCCAGCACTTTGCATACTCATGTGTATTAGTTGCTGTAACACTGCTTTGTTTTCTGTTTTGCTACAAGTAAAACCTTTTTTTTTCACATTTTCTACAGATTTTTCACATTTCTTTTTGCACATTTTCTACAGATAAAAAAATATATATTATAAATATTTATATATAAGTAAATAAATATGTATATTATACATTATATATATAGCCTCCTTCTTTCTGCATTATGTAATTCAAATTGCCCATACATTATCTTCTCTTGGAACTCCTTACACCAAGAATTTAACCTATCAGAGGGTAAGTTAATCATCTTCTGCTACCAACAGTCACCCATTCCTAATTTTAAAAGCTTTGCCTTTGTCCTATTCCCCCAGGGTAAATATCTTATAATCACTTTCACTTTTACTTTCTATTTTCCTCATTAGATCTAATCCATTACTAAGCTTTGACACTTTTTCTTTTTTGGTCTTGACGGTGCTAGAGACCCAGTCGCTTCCTTGCCCCTAGGGTTTCTCCAGTGCACCTGATTCCCTTACAACCTTTGGAATAACTTTCCTCCACTGCTCTTCTTTTTTTTTTTTTCATCAAGTAATTTTCTTTCCTTTCATTATTTTAAATCTAGCTATTTTATTTTTGCTTTCAGAGGTCCACTGTCAGTTGCATTTCCTACCTTACCATCCTTGCTCTTTACAATCTCTGCTCTTGTCAGGTTAAACATGCATTCCTTCTCTACACTTGCCCATTTTACCTCCCAGCCACCAAGTCAGATACTTCCTTTCCCACAGCTTTTCTGTATCTTAAACCCCGAATTCCTTGTTTTCAATATTTAATAACAGGAATGGTTAAGTAAAATATGATAGGTTCATAGAATAAAAGACTATGAAGTCCCTGAAAATATTTTACACTAGTTTTAAATTCATAAGCTGAGTGATAATAAATATTTTCAAGTGGGAGAAAATGGATTAAAATTCATTCTAATAGTGTTTTAGGTAAGTTTTTTGGGGAACTAGACTTTGAGATAGACATTTGCTAACAGGAAGTCTTGTGAAGACTATCATTTTGATCAACACATTTAGGGGACTAAGAGAAGCAGGACTGAGCTGAAAAAGCTGTTGATCTATAACATGGTTGGAGCAAGGGATTCAACCAATTTCATAAGGATCTTTTCATTTGATTGTGATTCTCAGAGAATCACTCAGCTGAGAGCTAACAGCCCTGACACTCACACTCCCAGCAGCTGGGGAGTGAATGCCTCCGGGCTGAAGGAATATCTGGGAGGCATAGCACAGCATCCACTCAGAGACAAACATGGTACCTTTATAAAATTACATAATCAGAAGAGCAAGAGCTGCAAAGAAACACAGGGACATGTTTATTATCTCCAGTTAGTAGGGTTATAACTGACTTTTACATATTCTTATTTAAATTTTCTAATATTTTCTACATTGGTTGCAAAAGAGAAAGAATGAAGTTTTAATTAGGTAAAATTAATACATGTTACTTAAAAATATCTCACCTTTGACATTTTTCCATGATTTTCTTAATTTTTACTAAGCAAACTGGTTACTCTGTGCTCCTTAAGCATTTTCTTTTGGTCATATTTTATCACTTTTTTGTTTATAACTACAACCTCTGTGGGCTCTCTCTCTCTCTCTTTCTCTCTCTCCAAGTAGATATTAAACTTCTCAAGAATAGGTGTCATGTCTCCATGTCTTTTTTGGTTTCTCTTTTTTATTATGATTTAAATATATATGTATATATATATATATATATATTTTATATACTTAAAGCTGCTAATATGGGGTTCTGTGTAGAGTAGATGACTATGTCGTTGAGCAATTGGAGGAAAGGAAATTCAGAGCTATATTAGGGCTAATTTTAGCAACAGACACAAGTTACCAGCAGATCCTGGCTAAGAAGCAACATTCTGCTTACAGTTGCGGTTTTCAGGCATTGCCTATGTAACCCAGTCACTCTGTGGTGCACTCTGTAGCTAAAAGAAATTCATAAGCCTACAACTAAGAGTGACTTTGGTTATTCTTGGGATTGGCCTATTAATGTTAACATAGAAAATTTATCCCTTATATTGAGACTTCAGCTTGGCCTATTTTATGTTTGCCTTAAACATAGAATGATAAACCCCATAAAGTAGTGTAAAAAAAAAGAAAAAAACTTTAAAAAGCTGAAAGGGGCCCTGGTGTTTTATAAGTTCTGTGGGCCATAGATTTTTCAGTCACTTTTAGAAAAGTGGTTGTTCATCAAGTAACAGTTCGTGTAAGGAATTATTGAGAACACTTTTAAAATAAGCAAGATATCTGAAACTCTAATAGCTTTTTTGCTAACTTGACATAAAGGAAAAAAAGAAGGTAGAAATATCTATTTTTGATATCTGTCAAACTCAAGCAAACTTGAGTCAGAATAAACTAAATATAGCTGATAGAGTCATTTAAGATATTACTTAGAAATAGCTTCAAGCCCCAAGGTTATACGGAGCTTGAAGTTATTTTGTCCAAATAAATAAAATTTACCCTCCTAACAGAGGACAGTTACAAACTCATGTTTATCACTGACGGTTCACTAAAACTCAGTAGTTACTTGGTAGTATTCTAGTAGTAGTAGTAGTATTCTAATATATTGTATAATTTACTAACAGTTCTGATAATGTATAAAGAGTATTTTTAAATGAAAAAAGTAGGTTTCCTCATGGTTTTCTTTATCTTGCTTAATAAAAATCATGTAGTTTATCTCACATTAAGCTTCAGATGTATCCTATTTTAAAAGTATTCTCAGTAATTCCTTACACAAACTGTTACTTGATGAACAACCGCTATTCTAAAAATGATTGAAAAGTCTATGGCCCACGGAACATATAAAGCATCAAGGCCCCTTTCAGCTTTTTAAGAGTTCTATTTTACACTACTTTATGGGGTTTATCATTCTATGTTTGAGGCAAACATACAATAGGCTTAGCTGAAGTTCCAATATAAGAGATAAATTTTCTATGTTAACATTAACAGGACAATCCCAAGAATAACCAAAGTCATTCTTAGTTATAGGCTTATGAATTTCTAAAAATGTATCCTGTTATCCACCTCCTTCCCCCAGTCTTCAAGTAAATCACTTTCTTTCACTGCTTGCATTACTATTTTATAAATATGTTGTCTCTATTAATACACAGCTAATCATCCTATAAAACTTGATGTTATCTTAGATTCTGCTTCCTCATTCAGTTGACAAAGTCTGTAATTCTACATCTTCCTTGGCCTCAGGGATCACTCTTGAATTTTGCTTCTTTTCATCTTTCCTTTTCCATTGCCTTAGTCTAGGTATTCATGCAACAAGCTTTAAAAATCCTTCCTTACATCAGTCTCCAGTTTGTCCTTAGTTTCAGCACTAGTTGACCTCACTCTCCATAAACCCGATTATTTAAAACTTTAGTTGCTTTCTTATTGCCTGAAGAATAAAACTTAAATTATCTCAGAAAGAGAAATGTAAGCCTTCACTATCTGGTTTCCCCTTTTTTCCAGACTTGCCTCCTATTACTTTTCCTCCAGCATTCTCTAACCTTCTTTGATCAAGAAGGTAGATCTGGGAAGGAGGCTCATGAGGTATGTAGAAAGATAAAGGCACCTGTTTAGTCAGCCAGAAAATAAAGAACCTTCTGGCCATATATGTGATGTCAGATGTTGGAGCACATCACCTTCCCTTCCCCAATTAACTTACATTCCCAATGTTCTAAACTTCTTATAATTTTTCATACTACTGGCAATTTTGAACTTTTTATCTTGAAACTTTTAGTTCAGGTGTTTTCAACCATGTTTTAATTTGATCGATGTCTACTTGTTCTTTGAGATACACCTAAATTGTCACCTCCTCAGTGAAATTTCTTCAATATTTTTAGGAAGTCTTTGTTTTGTTCTTGTTCTTATAGCTGTGAACTCATATGTCTATGAGTTATGTTTCTAGCACTTATAAAACTATATTAATATCTGTCTCTTGGCTGAATAGTGAGTTGATCTCCACACCTATAGCGCCTTGCTCAGGGATAGGAGCTCAATAAAGTTTTGCTAATTAACTGAACAAATTAATACAATAATTTTCCAAAGCTCTAGGAGACTATGGGAGATGTGCATGGCGGGGTCCATTTTAACCAATGAGGAAACATCACCTCTTACAACTATGTTAATTTCAGGATATTACAGAAATAGCTAAAGCAAAAGATAATGAGAGTACCTAATTAGAATTGTAACTATGGTGGAGATAAAATGAATGATAATGTTGAGATATAATCAAAATATCCAGGTGACATTGATAAGAGGGATAATAGGAGAAAAGAGAGAATGATGACTTTATTCCTGAGATAGTTTTTAAGTGTATAAATATTTCAGATTTTGTATTTATTATTTGCATCTAGGTGTTCTTTTATACCTAGTGAACAAAGCATTGAAGTTTTTTTCAATAATTTGTAAGTTAGCTGAAAACAATTGTGGCAGGTTTCAGAATATTGATAAGTAGAGGATTCTTTCAGCGTGATCAAGTAATCTAAGGGAAAAGGCAAAAGTAGTCACATTATGCAAAAAACAAATTTTCAAAAGTAACAGTGGCAGGAAATGAAAAAGTGACTAAGTATTAGAGGACCTGGGGGTCCTAGTTTCAGATCAAATTTCTGTCACTATGATTTTGGGAAATTGAGTTAAATTCCCCAGTTACAATTACCAGCTTAGTAAAGCATTGGCTGCTATGATTTTTTTTATAACTCTAGAAGACTATCTAAATTTCACTCTTTAACTATCAACCTTCAAATAAAGAAATATATTGATTTTCATTTGGAACAAGACTTAAAGAAAATATCTGACTATCAGTGGCATATTTTTTTATAATTATAACAATTTCTATAGTTTGTTATTCAAAGAAATTTATTTTTTCTCAAATAAGAAAAGGAGAGTCAAGTATCTCCCACTTAGTTTCTCTTGGACAACATTCCTACAGTTTGTCTGAGTTGAAGGATATGTGGTTGGTTTTCAGACCGATCTAATAACCCTACCTAAATCTTCCTTTTATTTAAGCCTTTTTTTTTTCCTTCAGTACACTGGGCTCTCACTGTTGTGACCTCTCCCGTTGCGGAGCACAGGCTCCAGATGCACAGGCTCAGCGGCCATGGCTTATGGGCCCAGCCTCTCCGTGGGCATGTGGGATCTTCCCGGACCGGGGCATGAACTCGTGTCCCCTGCATCGGCAGGCGGACTCTCAACCACTGCGCCACCAGGGAAGCCCCTATTTAAGCCTTTTTAACTAGTCTTAAGCAGCTACTAGAGTTCATCTAAAAGTCTATGCTTGAAAATTTCTCAGTTAAATATATTAGACATGGATATGCTTTTAAAACTACTCAAATTTGCAAATACAAATTACTAAACATTCAATCATTTATTTATCCATTCACTCAACACATTTTGTGCACTAATGTTAAAGGGTACTGTAAATATTGCAATGGAGAAGACAGATATAGTAGCCAAAGTAGGCAAATTGCTATAATCAACAACCCTAAAATTTTAGTGACTTAATGCATTACAAGCTGTTTTGACCCATATTGCAGTCCAAAGGAGTTTTTGGATTTAAGAGTTTTGGATCTCTGTTGATGCAGAGATCATGGCTCCTACCTGCTGATGGTTTCTCAGTGTCTGTCACTAGATTGTTCACAACAGTCTGGTTGATGAAGAGAGATTCTCGAGGGCCTCAGGATGGTATAAAAGCTAGGCAGGAAAGCATTGAGGAAAACTTCCGTCTACATTCCATTGGCTGCCACTAACCATATGGCCACATCTAGCTTTCCAGGGAGGCAGGAAATACAGTCTATGTGTCCAAGAAGAAAAAAAATTAGAACTTGTGGATGTATACCATTATCTGTGCCAGACAAACAAGATTCTCCTTCTAATGGAGCTTGTATACTATTGGGAGTAACAGCAGCAATCAATTAAACAAATAAATGAAGAAGCTAATTTCAGATAGCGTCAAATGTTCTGAAGAGAATTAAAGCTATATGATATTATAAAGAATGGAGATGGGGAAAGCTAATGTAGATTGAGTGGTCAAGGAAGTTTTCACAGGGTGAAAATATCTGAGCTGAGCCAAGATCTAAATTATAAAAGGGAAAAAAATGTGAGAGCTACTGTGACAAGATATGTGTATAGCCTGCTCCAGGGAAAGAGAGTAGCAAGTATTATGACTCTAAGTAAAAACTGGCTTGCGTTTTCAAACAACGCAAAGGAGACTTGTGGGACTGTAGTTGAGCGATATAGGATCAAAAATTAAGTAAGAGCTGGCTCATTGAAGTCTTTTAGGTGATGGTGAGAAGTTTTCATCTTGTTCAGAATGCAGTGAGCAAATATTGGAGTTTGGCTGAATTAGTATAATAGCTGAATGTGACTGGGAAGGTATGTTTACTGACATAGATATTATTATGGGATTTTAACATATCATCGTTGAAGGTAATAATTGGAAAAAAAACCTGTTTCATGATTACACCCTCACTATACTCTTCATACTTGTCAGAGTATTTATAAAAGTGTCTAGAGTGTCATACGTAAAGAGATCGGGTCTGGATTGCTTAAAGTCATGGTATGGCAGAGATTCAATATAGAGAGAATAAAGGGCCTACAATGAAATCCTGGAGCCCACCAAGACATACAGTTTAAATAAGGAGGACAGTAGGTGAGGAGTTGCAAAAGAGCAGTTTGATTACAGGAGGAAAACAAGGAAAGTGATTGTCTTAAAATCCTAGAGAATGTTTAAAAAAACGGACTGGTAAATTATGTTGAAAGTTACTAAGAATTGGAACAAGCTGAGAACAGAAAAATAAGTATTAGATTTTGCAGCATACAAGGTCCTTGTATGACTTTGATGAGACCTATTTCATTGAAAAAGTGAACACTGACATTTTATTGGACAGGTTGAGGAAAGAAAATGGTATAAGGCTTGGAGAAGAAGGAATATAGATACTATGAAAAATGTTTGTGTGAATGAGAGTCAAAATATGGGATTATGAGACAAAAGTGGAATCTTTAGGATGGAAGATACTAGAGTATGTTTGCATGCTAATAGACAAAATGTAGAAAAAAAAGAAATTTATTAACTCGAGATAAATTTTGATTGCAAGTGCAAAGTCTCCAGACTGAGATCCAGACCCAAGGAAAGGATTTTACTTTAGACGTGAGTAGGTGCACTTAACTCATTGTAACTGAAGGAAAGTGGTTAGAAAGTAGATATGTTTGATGGGAAGAAGATGAAGGTGTTTTCAAAGCAAATATCAGCTACGAGTTTGTGTGGCTCTCTGTCTGGGTGTGTATGCTCATGTGTATATGGTGATGGTATTATGAGTTATAGGTGAGCCATTGGAAGGTTGGGAAGCATTTTGAAAGATTGAATAGAAAAGCTGGTATGAAATGGCCATTTTTATGCAAGCAAGTATTAATATATTCAGTATGAGTGATAAGATGGTCCGTTTCGATTGCATGCTTGTTTGAGATTTATGGTCATGGATTAAGGCTACTCAGCATTTGAAGATTTTTTTTCCTTTACCTAGTTAGCAGCCCTATGACAGGCATGGAGTAGGTGAATATTTGGGTTTAGCTTTTAACTAGGGTTGTGGTCTTGTCAAGAAATTACAAGGAAGGAGAGGAATGTTAGAAAATTGAGGTCAATTGCAAAGGAGTGATTGCAAACATGGCAGAAAAAAATGGTTTCTTTTGAATCAACTCTTCAGATGATTTTTTAAATCTCCATTTCAAAATGCTAGTATAAATATATACAGAAACCACTTTATTTAAAATTACTATTGTTGTTGTTGTTTTAGTATTATTCAAGCTAAGGTGTTTATATTATCACTTAATTTATGTTGTTCAGTTAATCTCCAAGTTATTTTGAGGGACAATTTAAAGACAAGGAAATAAAAATACATGATAGTTGTTATTCATATACTTAGGATGTAGGCAAATTTAACTTCAAGGAAGAAAATCTAAACAACATCTCATTACCTCAGAAATAATGAAAATAGTGTCTCTTGTAAAATTCCTTTGGATAATTTGACTGTTCTGAGACATAGAAGTATGGTGAGCAAAGAACATATTCATAGTCCTTTTGGCAGCTAGGCTGCTCTTCTTGTTCCTAGCTTTGTGACACTGTTTCATTCAAGGCTAGCCACAATGGAACAGTCAACAAAAATTAGTTGGACATCAGGTATTATTTTTAAACTTGGATATTTTTGTGGTATTTTCTAATGAGTTGATTTATGTTTTTTAAATTATGAACTGTTTCAATGAATATGTATGAAAAATAGTAGGAACAAGGGATGAGTAATTTCTATGTAGTAGATATTTTATAACCTGATTTAATCACCAAAATAATTCTACAAGGCAAATATCATTACCCCAATTTTAGACAATAAGAAAACAAGTTTAAGAAAATTTATATAATTTGCTCAAAGGCACAAATGCAGTGAGTGACTGAACCTGGATTTGAGCACAGATCTGTCAGTCTACCAAATCTGTGTGCTTTTTGGGTCAGAAACTTGCCTCCAGGTTTCTAACTGAATGTCTGTATCAGTTTAATTTGTGCAACCATGTAATATTTAAACTAATGGATGTAATGAAAAACGGCGCATAAACAAATAATCTAGCTGTTTGATAACATTTAAAGCATACAGAAAACAATTCAAATTTCCTCCTACACAATAAAAGATTTCAAGATTAGTGGTATATGGGTTTAGGATTTACTAGCATTTGAAATGATTTTTGATAATATAAATTGGTCTTAATTATCTATATTTTGTCCAATATTAAATAAAATGTTATATGCTGCTGACCATGGAAACCAAGACTATGCTGTCTCTATTTTCGCAGCTCACTCAAATGAAACCAGGTAATTCCATCTTTTTAATTCTCTTTGACCCAGTTCACAGTCACCCCTAAATGGATTCCAGAAATACCAGTTCTGCAGCTTGCAGAGTTTTCTTAAAGCAAGCCTAATGGATCAAAGTGTGTCATTCTATCTGGCATCAATTTATTCATCATGCAATAAATTCACATTTTGTGTTAGGCTTAACACAGTGCTTGGGAAAGATAAAGCCAAGAGTCTTGACCTCAAAGACATACATATATCAATATCTGTATTGATATAGGTATATATATATATATATATATATATATATATATATATAAAATATATGATGTGCATATAGATATGGATATATATATGCAGACATACATATACAAACATATATATATGTAAATATATAGTATATATAATTATGAATTTTATATATAATTTTTCTAACAATGTAGGGTACAAAATTATAACCATAGAATTGCTATGGATTGCAATATATTTACCTATGAAAATTCAGAAGAGAGCAAGATGAATGTGGCCCAGAGTATTAGTAACACAACCAGCAGTTAACATTATCTTGGTATTACTAAGCTCTTTACATAAATTATCTCATTTAATTCTTCTTTTAGTCATTCATTGCTGGATAACAAATTATGCCCCAAACTAACAGCTTAAAACTACAAATGTTCATTATTTCACAGTTTCTGTGGGTCAGGAGTCTAGGTACAGCTTATCTGGGTCCTCTGCTTCCAGGTGTCTCATCAGGTTGTAGTCAAATTGTCACTGGGTCAGTGCTGCAATAAGTTCAAGGCTCACTGGGGGCTGAAGAACACACTTCTCACCTTACTTGGCTGTTGGCAGGCCTCAGAAGATCTGCTTCCAAGTTCACTCAGATGGGCCTCTCCACAGAACTACCTTGTGACATGGCAGCTGGCTTTCTCCAAGGTGAACAATCCAATGGAGAACTAGAGAGAGCACCCAAGGTGAAAGCCACACTCATCTGTAACTTAATCTCAGAGGTGACATCATTGCTTCTGCCATATTTTGTACATTAGAAGCAAGTCAAGAAGTTCAGCCCATAATCAAAGGGCTGGCATTACACAAGGCTATGAAAACCAAAAAGCCAAGGATCACTAGAGTCCATCTTAGAGACTGTCTACCACATTCCTAAAATAAATAAAATAAAACAGCCTTATGCAGTAAGTGCTGTTTTATATAGGTAAGGCAACTGAGACACAGGTTGTTTAAATAACTTCCTCAATTTTATATAGCTAAAAAAATGAGAAGGCTAGGATTCAAACTTGAAATTATTATTGCAGAGTCTAAAAAGATTTCCAGAAGTTAAAATTTAAAGAAAAAAAATACTTTATTCTGGGAAAGAAATAAAATATAAGCACAAAATAGAAATACAAGTATGAAATTATATATGATATTAATAATGCAGAGAAATTGATTTAGAAGTTGGTAGGAAATCTAGTTGGAAAAATTGGTTTATGTTAGTGAGCTTTTAATATATGGCTAAGGAGTTTAGACTTATGGACAAGTGAAAAGTCATCAATTTATTTTAAATTTTATTTGATTGTGGTAAGAACACTTAGTCATCAATTTCTTTAAAACAAAGAAATCACATATTCAAAGACTGGAAATTTGTAGGACAGTGTGGAGTGGTGTGAAACAAAAGATAAAGAGACCTGTATCAAGAGGAATATATGCTGCCACGAGAGTCTGACCAAAGGGTGAGTCAGCGGAAGGAATAGGCAATATCTACAAGTAAGAATCCCCGACTTACTGATGAGTTGGATGAGAAATTTAAAACTGTAAGGGACACAAATTACTCCAAGGTTTTGAGAGAGGAATATTGTAAAAGAAGAAGTGCAATGAAAACTTCAAAGGGCAGGATTTTTATGTAATTTTTTCACTTTTGCCCTCTGGAGCCTAGAATAGGTCCTCATAAATCCCCTTTGAATAAATAAATAACAGAAGTTGCAATTTATTTGACAAAGATTCACTAAGATTAGCTCAAACAATAAATAAATAAATAAATGTAAGGGAGGGTTAAGATTATAAGGTTTCATGCCATTAAAACACAGCCAGATTTCATGAGAACTAGAGAACATCAAGACCTAGGACTATTGTGCTCACTTGGATGTGATTGTATGCTAAATTAATCTATCTCTCTGTTTGTCTGTCTCTCTCTCTTTCTCTTTCTCTCTTTCTCTTCGTTACTTTCCACCTTTGGGTATCTTAACCTGTTTTTATAAACACGTCCACACTATTCTCTGCTGTGTATTGACAGGCTGTGCAAATGCTTTTCTATAATTTTAACTTGTATTTAGCTTTGTCTTGCACTGATGAAGACCCTGACTTAGATTTTATAGAACAGAAGGTCTACTCTCAAGTGCTGATAAACTCTTCCTGTGTTAGTTCAAATGAGGGGGGGAGTCAGGGGAAAGAGAGGATTTTAAGATTTCTCTCTGGCTCAGGCTTGGGTCACATGTCTCCCGTGGTCTAATTAGCATTGGCAGTAGGTAGGTGGGTAGGAAGTTATGAGGCTTATTTCTTTCAAAGTTGACTGGAGGAGACATATTCTCTGGATAGATGGCCTAAGTGAAGTAGGCAATTTAAAATTTTATGGTCCTGTGCAATACAACACACATTATTTCTAATCCTTGACGATGGCCCGTAGTGAGTTCTAAATATCAGAAATGGAAACTGAGGCTTTGGAAGATTTAGGTAAAATACTGCTACATAGTTCATTAGTAGTTTTAGACAAGATTCCTAATCCACTAGTTTCTGACCCTATAACTACTATCTTGCTCTTTATACTTCTCATTGCAACATACCACTAAGAGAAATAAGGAAGTTAAAATCAGAATGGTTATTTGTTTAATCGCGAGTCATGCAGGCCAAACTGTAATGGGCCAGTTGTTAGTGACTGCAGGCAACTAATATCCCTGACTCTTATAGCTCAGACCCTGTATCAACCTCACCTTATGCCTGACATATAGTGAGGCTCCAGGATGGGTGAGGTCTGTCTTAATACTTTTCTTGCTATTGAACACCTTGGATGTTTAATGGTTTATTTTTAGCCTTTGCCAACAGAGCTGTTCATCAAAATGCCATATGCTGGGCTTCCCTGGTGGTGCAGTGGTTGAGAGTCCGCCTGCCGTTGCAGGGGACACGGGTTCGTGCCCCGGTCTGGGAAGATCCCACATGCCGCGGAGCAGCTGGGCCAGTGAGCCATGGCCGCTGAGCCTGCGCGTCCGGAGCCTGTGCTCCACAATGGGAGAGGCCACAACAGTGAGAGGCCCACGTACTGCAAAAAAAAAAAAAAAAAAAAAAAACACACAAAATGCCATATGACTTACAGAAGAGATCACAGTTATCAAACATTGGCTGCAGAATTTCGGCAGAAAGGTGAAAGAAATTGTAGAGTTACATAATATCAGACCAAATATAGATTGAGATGGTTAGTTATTTAGTTGCTTTGTTCTAGGGAATAACTTGTTCCTTTACAAAAAAAAGAGTTTGCGAAAAGCGAATGATTATAAACAAGAGACATAAACTAATGCAATGAGGCAAATAAGAAGGGAAGAGGGTATGGGAATAAAATTGTTGCT
Organism: Delphinus delphis; assembly: GCF_949987515.2. NCBI lineage: Eukaryota > Metazoa > Chordata > Mammalia > Artiodactyla > Delphinidae > Delphinus > Delphinus delphis. Next base: position 19,819,742 of record NC_082699.1, read on the forward strand.
GAGGAAATAGGTAAAGACATGTGTCTCTTCTTAAGTGACAAGAGGGAAAAGATATGGTTGAATGAGAAAAATCTCACCAGGTACTATATTCTAAATAAAGCAGGAAATGATGTGCTTTGCTATGAATAAGGCATAAAAAAGAATTTATACTTAAGGCATGTAGAGAAGGTTTGGAATAGAATATATCCATGAGATTCTCTCAGATAGATTTTTAAATGGAATTACATTGACATGGATACTCCAACAATATTAATTTACACATTTATAATGTTAGGTAAGAGCAATCTAGAGCAGGAAATAATGTTCAATTATCTTTGTACAATTCATAGATTCTACTACAGTTCAATTCAGATAGTAGCTGCTTAATAAAATTTTGAAGAATAAATCAATTAAAAAATGAACAGTACGTATGGTCTATATTTCATTTAAGATGTGGTATCATATTTAGAAAGTATGAACATTATGCATCTATTTAAGGAATTAATTGAAAGTTTTTAATTTTTATGTTAGCTATCATATGAAGTATTTATAACAGCAATTTATATAATCAAAACTGTTTAAGTTTTGTTAGTGATATCCTAAAGAGAGAAGAATGACTGCACTAGGAAGTATTATTGTTGAGAAAATTTCTCAAATTCATTTTCATAAAAGGGAGAAATTATTGATAAGCACATCTAAATTTGCAGATTGGTTATTTTCAGAGGTTATTTGGGGTCATAATTGTAAATCTCATTACCGTGCTTGAAGGAGGTCTCTTTCATTATTATGGTGTCGAGGTCCATATCCCTGAAGCTAATTGCAAGGTAGAGATGCAGAGTTCTAATTGTTTGCCATCAAAATAGCTGTGTAAGCTTGATTAACAGTGTTCAGCAACATTCATAATAGTCCAAGCCTGGCCCTGCATAAAATAGAAACTGTGAAAAAAATCAATAAGATTTAATAAGATCAGGAACAATCACTTACAATAGTACATCAATCACACAAAGTAATAGGTGCAGGATTTGATAGGGTCCTGAACTGCCTGAGAGATTCATAACCAGTACTCGTTAATGATTTGTTCATTTGCATTTTATCAATCCAGCTACAGCTGACAAGCAGAAGGAGCAGGAAAGAAATATGTTGACTTAAACTCATCAGCTTTGCAATTAAAAAAAATAACACATAATAGCAAATGTCTTGTCACATAGAAATCTGATGTTATTACAAAGATGTGTGCAATTGTTGACTCCTCAGTCTGGGCTGGCAGTTAGACTTGCAGAATAGCTGGCACGACAGTGTCTCTGTGGTCACCAGGAAGTCTCAAAGGTTAGAAAGAATGTACCATGTGAATATGAATTTCCTCTCCACCTCTCATAGACCTTGATTGCATATTTGATGCAAAATGCGAACATTTCCTTGTTTTGATCTCTTTGAAATAAATGAAGCTCCTGGTTTTGCCTTAGGCAAACCTATCCAATGTTAAAAAACAATCATAATGAGAAGACTTTCTGGTGATTATTGCTTAATATTAGCTCCTATTTCAGTTGATGTTATGACTATATAAAGTAATCATGCTGTATTTACCATCTATATTAAAACACATTTTGGGAAGAAAGGTAAATGGGTAAGATAAAATTGTGTAAACAAATTTTTGATTTTAAATAAACTATATTATTTAATGTGAAAAATAATCCCCCTATAAACATCAGAAGCATAATGAAAAGTCTGAGCTATTTCCAAGAAATTCATGTGGATTCCTGCTTGGAAAATTTCACAGGGGTTTTCTACGAAGACAATTCTGTGAGTGGTGGGATGCAGAGCACGTCATCAGAAACCAGCAGTGGTACCATCCAAAATGTGGGTTAATTAGTCTCTGTCCAAAACTATGGTAAATAATGTGCTCCTTCAGAGAAAAACATTGTGATTCAGGTCTTCGTGGATGTTTTTTAAAGAGCTGATTTCTGTATAGGATCCTTTCATTCAATCAAATACAAGTAAAATCCCATTAGAATAGAATCCATGGGGCCTCTAAATTGTTTTGTTGTGGTAGAATTTGGTTAAAATTAATAAATACATTTATCACATTCCCAGTATGTAGTACATACTAGGGAGATAGACTTGATGCCCAGTCTCTTTTCCATTGAATTAACACAAGAAAAAAAGGGCTTTGAATAGGAAAGGGGCGGGAACTAGAGGCAAAACATGCTGCTCTCATACCTTTTAGGCTTTCTCTAAATCCTGGATGACTTTCAAAATGGTTTTAGCCTTAAGATAAAATACTTATTTTTTCTTTCCTTTTTAAAGATAGGATTCATTAGGCTGACCAAAATTTTGATGTCTAAAAGACTGAAGAAAATAAAAAATAATTATTGTTTGCCATACTGACAAAAATAACTGTAAAGCAGTCAATCTTATGCAGCTTAATTTGCTCTCCCTACAAAGCAAACTACGCAGAAGCAAGTGCTTCAATTATACAGGTTGACTCTTCTAAGGCCATTAAACAGAAAGCATTAGTAAATTTACCACGAATCAATTCATAGGATGCCAAGTTGCCTAAAAGCAAATTGATAAATGTTCAATTAAGTGAAAGACCAATTCACACTAATATTTGGCATTCAATGATTTGTTTTTGGTGAATTGGTTGGCTTCAAATGTATGGGAATCATCATTATCAGCTCTGCTGGAATACGGAGTTTTAATTATTCTGAATATTCTTACCTTTCATTTATTGAAGAATCATTTGTGGCTCTGACATTGTAACAGGCCGTGGAGATGGAGATACGAATAAAAAGTATGTTTCAAATGTTCACATTCTAATAGAAACAACATATATGGTATAAATATGCCTTTAAAACATTAATACTGTACTCTCTGGGCTCAGAAGAAGGCTTGATTAACTGTGGGTAGGTATCATCTCAAAACCATGGTACTCTTGATGGTGAAAACTGAGCTATTAATACTTACATTGAAACATCAGGACTATAACAAGGGCTGCTTCAAACAAACCAGAATATATCTTCACTTTAGCTACAAGAGAAGAGGGTAAAGTATGGCTTGTTGAGGAAAATTATGAAGGAACTGGTGCCATTTGAATTGAGATGTTAGAAATAAGTAGAATTTCCCCATTCTGGGTGAAGAAAATCCATTTCAGACACAAATAAGCATGAGCAATGGCACAGCAAGGAAGTGCCTGTGTGTCCAATGAAGGGCGAAAGACAGCAAAGTGGAGATTTATTATTATGGGAGACCATACATCTGGATTTTTTTCTGTAAGATAAAGGGATTATTTGAAAGTGTTTGAGAAGGAATTAGCAAAAAAAAGTAAAACATACAGTATTGTTTAAGTGGTTACTATTTCGTGCCCTAGAAACAAAGATACCTAGATTTGCATGCCAGCTCCTGCACATGGGTATCTGCTGGACTTTGTTTCATATTTATAAGCTTCATTTTCTTCATCACATATGATGTATATAAATCACTTACCACAGTGGCACACAGTAAGCACTCAGTGCTCATTAGGTGTTACTATGAATAGAAAAATGTGTCCTTGTATAATAGAAAGAACTTATTTCAAATCCTATGTATTCAAATATGATAAAATTATCTAATTTATCTGAAGCTTAAAATTGATATTTTAATGAGAATATATATTTACACAGGTCTTAAAACTGTAATATACTCTTCAAATAATATGGTTTGTATAAGATCTCTATTTCATAAATACGAAACATATATGCTAGTAGCAACCTTGAGAATGGATGAGGCAGGAGACAGAGTGAGACTGAAGCTAGGGAAGTTATTTAAGAAACTTGTTGCAGATGGTTACTTTGACGGGCTCAATGAACCTAGAACCTCCTAGAATTAACACCTTTAGGTGTTCTTCTCTCCCACTGATTCCAAACTTGACCATGCAACTAAATGTGATTAGCTTTGGACACTGGGACATTAGAAGCATAATGCAAGTGGAAGCTCAGTAAGCCCTTGCACATTAGCACCTGCCTTCTTGGAGTATTTCTTTTTGGAACCCAATTGCCAAGCCTTGAGGAAGCCATGGGAAACCCTTATGGAGAGAGGGAGAAAGATGCCCAGCCTGGCTCCAGTTGTCCTAACTATGCCAGCTGAGACACCAGATATGTGAGAGAAGAAGTCCTCTTAGGCATCCAGCCCTGGAAGATACAGTGGGGAACACTGACAAGCTGTTCCAATCAAGCCCAGTCAATATTTCAGAATCATGAACAAATAAATACTTATTGTTTTAAGCCATTAGCTTTTAAGGTGGTTTCTTTTATAGCAACAGATAACTGCAACAGAAACTGGTACCCAGAAATCGGGTGCTTTCGTAACAAAATAGTAGACTACATGGCACATGCTTTGGGGCCAGGTGACAGGTGAAGGCCTGAGAGCATAAAGGAAATTGCTATTAGAGGCTGAAGTAAAGAGGATTCAAATTTTTTACTACAAAACAATTAGTGAGAATGTCACCTGCAGTAACACGAAAAAAGTATCAGTAGCTTTGATAAGATTTCTAGAAAAAATATGGGAAATGCCAACTGGATATATTTAGTTTCCTATCAAAATTAGAGGAAATATAAAGGAGTTATGACTTGCTCTGTTAAAAAAGAAAATTGTTTCCTATCCTTAGGGTTTCCTGGCAGAAGACTCTGAAAATTAGAAACTAAGTCAGATAAAGATCATATTTTGGGTGCTGCTCGTAACACACAGCCTCATAGTAAACATCTAGCCTAGGGTGAAAGTGAAGGACGCTTTTTGAAACCTCAGAAAGATTTAAAGCTGTGTCTCAGAAAGCTAGATGAAGAGGCTTCTTAGAATCTTAAAGGTGCTATCCACAGCCCCCTAAATCACAATGTTTCAGGAGAATTGTATTGGGTGAACCACTACCAACTTGGATTAAAAGTGCTGACAGTTACAAAAGAAAAAAAGCCTATTCTATGAGAAGGAAGAAAGTTAAGAAGGCTACTCAGTTTCAAATATGAGCCATTTTTTATGAAAAGAAAGAAAATTTCGAGGGTAGATCCAAGGGCCAAGATGACTGATCTGAAGCTGTGTAAGACCACTTCATGGGAGCAAAACTGGGCCCTAAGCAAAGATCTTGTGAGACAATAAAAGGGCTTGTTTTAAGTCACTAAGTTTTGTCTTAATTTTTTATGACAGCAATAAAAAACTCATATGCTCTGTTCTCCAAATTTTGTTATTTGCTACTGGCTTATTTTGGACACCATTTATGCATCGCTTCAGAACCTGTTGGACTTATCTGTCTTTTATTTCATCCATTAATGTAGTGACCAGTTCTGCAAAGACTCTGATAAACAGAATTATCTTGACATTCTGCAGATGCCATGCCGTCATATTTGTTCACAGTATTGATAATATTATTTTAATTGAACATGGTGAGTAAGGATCAGGAAAGAAGCTTAATGCCCTAGTAAACCACAAGGCCTGTGTGAGAGGGTGGAATATTAAGCCTTAACAAAAAAACTCCTGAACATTTTAGGAATTTTAAGATATGAAGCATCCATCCTGGGAAATCACCTTCCTTTTTTTTTTTTTTTTCCTCAATTTCTTTAGCAATTCATAACTGCCATAAGGAGTTTCAGTTTTTGGTGGAATTCTGAGAATTTTGAATGCAATTTACACTGTCCTTGGATACAGAAAGTGGTCAGTTTCAAATAGACCGTAGGGTAAGGGCCAGTCTTCCCTGCCACAGGGGCTATATGGTCAAGTCAATCCGATGGTGTTAGTAGCATCTCTGTTGCATAAGGATGCTATGTGGCAAGCCTCAGTAGTAGAGCTGAAGTATAGACTTTGTTCCAGAGGAAGAATATAACCTTCTGTATTTAAGAATAAGTATTCTAAAAATATCTCCAGTAGCTCTGGTCACTGTAGCTTTTGCACTAATGATTCTACATTACCTTTTGCAGAGATTGTATTTGGCCAACATCTGAACTGACCCTGTGATGAACTGACATTATACCACCCCTCACTCACAAACATTAGGCTCCATATAGTAGATTAGTAGTCAGCTAGAATAAAAGGCATGAGCAATCTGAATGGTGCCAGGGTGATTACTTCTTTCATACCACTTCTGATACTCTATCTCACTTGATTATTTCCAGCCACCTCTATGGAAACCAGTTCAGCACATCTTTATGTAACGTCCAACTTGATATCACTTCACTTCAAGCCCCTGATGCACACCTTTAACTCCTTTCCTAAGAATTCTATGTTTGATTTCATACTGTCAAATGAGAAGGAACCCATTCTATTCATATGCATGTGTTGTACAACATGGAAGTATGAGAGTTAATACACATTAGGTAAACCATAAAACAGTAAAAAATGACTGCTAGTAGAAAAATGCAGATTTTGGCCTGAGGTGACCCAGCACTGGAGCCTGCAGGCTCTTTGGTGGGGCTAATGGCAGACTCTTGGAGGGCTCACACCGAGGAATACTTCCAAGAATTTCTGCTGCCAGTGTCCTGGTCCCTACAGTGAACCACAGACACCCACTGCCTCTGCAGGAGACCCTCCAACACTAGCAGCTCTGTGGCTGACAGTGTCTTGGTGCTCTGGCCAGGTGTCAGGCCTGAGCCTATTAGGTGGGAGAACCAAGTTCAGGACACTGGACCACCAGAGACCTCCTGGTCCCATGTAATAGCAAATGGCAAAAGCTGTCCCAGAGAGCTCCATCTCAAAGCTAAGACCCAGCTCCACTCAACTACCAGCAAGCTACAGTGCTGGACACCCCATACCAAACAATTAGCAAGACAGGAACACAATGCCACCAATTAACAGAGAGGCTGCCTAAAATCATAATAAGTTCACAGACACCCCAAAACACACCACCAGACATGGACCTGCCCACCAGAAAGACAAGATCCAGCCTCATCCACCAGAACATAGGCACCAGTCCCCTTCACCAAGAAGCTAACACAGCCCACTGAACAAACCTAACCCGCTGGGACAGACACCAAAAACAACAGGAACTATGAACCTGAAGCCTGTGAAAGGAGAGCTCAAACACAGTAAGTTAAGCAAAATGAGATGACAGAGAAATACACAGCAGATGAAGGAGCAAGTTAAAAATGCACCAGACCTAACAAATGAAGAGGAAATAGGCAGTCTACCTGAAAAAGAATTCAGAATAATGATAGTAAAGCTGATCCAAAATATTGGAAATAGAATGGAGAAAACACAAGAAATGTTTAACAAGGACATAGAAGAACTAAAGAGCAAAACAAACAGTGATGAACAACACAATAAATAAAAATAAAATTCTCTAGAAAGGATCAATAGCAGAATAACTGAGGCAGAACAATGGATAATTGACCTGGAAGATGAAATAGTGGAAATAACTACTGCAGAGCAGAATAAAGAGAAAAGAATGAAAAGAATTGAGGACAGTCTCAGAGACATCTGGGAAAATATTAAACACACCAACATTCAAATTAGAGGAGTCCCAAAAGAAGAAGAGAAAAACAAAAGGTCTGAGAGAATACTGGAAGAGATTATAGTTGAAAACTTCCCTAATAGGGGAAAGAAAATAGTCAAGTCCAGGAAGGACAGAGAGTCCCCTAGAGGAAAAATCCAAGTAGAAACATGCCAAGACACATATTAATCAAACTATCAAAACTTAAATACAAATAAAAAACATTAAAAGCAGTAAGGGAAAAGCAACAAAAAACATGAAAGAGAATCACCATAAGGTTAACAGCTGATCTTTCAGCAGAAACTCTGCAAGCCAGAAGGGTGTGGCAGGACATATTTAAAGTGATGAAAGGGAAAAACCTACAACCAAGGTTACACTACCCCGCAAGGATCTCATTCATATGCGATGGAGAAATTAAAACCTCTACAGACAAGCAAAAGCTTAGAGAATTCAGCATCACCAAACAAGCTTTACTACAAATGCTAAAGGAACTTCTCTAGGAAGTAAACAAAAGAGAAGAAAAAGACATACAAAAACAAACCCAAAAGAACTAAGAAAATGCTAATAGGCACATACATATCGATAATTACCTTAAACGTAAGTGGATTAAAAGCTCCAACCAAAAGACATAGACTGGCTGAATGGATACAAAAACAAGCCCTGTATATATGCTGTCTACAAGAGACCCATTTCAGACTTAGGGAAACATACAGTGTGGGATGTAAAAAGATATTCCATGCAAATGGAAATCAAAAGAAAGCAGGAGTAGCAATTCTCATATCAGACAAAATAGACTTTAAAATAAAGACTGTTATAAGAGACAAAGAAGGACCCTACATAATGATCAGGAGATCAATTGAAGAAGGTATAACAGTTGTAAATATTTATGCATCTAACATAGGAGTACCTCAATCCATAACACTAAGGCTAATGCTAACAGCCATAAAAGGAGAAATCAACAGTAACACAATCATAGTAGGGGACTTTAACACCCCACTTTCACCAATGGACAGATCATGAGAAATGAAAATAAATAAGGAAACGCAAGCTTTAAATGATACATTAAACAAGATGGACTAAATTGATATTTATAGGACCTTCCATCCAAAAACAACAGAATACACTATCTTCTCAAGTGCTCATGGAACATTCTCCAAGATAGATCATAACTTGGGTCACAAATCCAACCTTTGTAAATTTAAGAATATTGAAATCGTATCAAGTATCTTTTCCGAACACAATGCTATGAGACTGGATATCAATTACAGGAAAAAAACTGTAAAAAATACAAAGAGATGGAAGCTAAACAATATACTACTAAATAACCAAGAGATCACTGGAGAAATCAAAGAGGAAAGCAAAAAATACCTAGAAACAAAGGATAATGAAAACACGATGACCTAAAATCTATGGAATGTAGCAAAAGCAGTTGTAAGAGGGAAGTTTATAGCAATACAATCCTACCTCAAGAAACAAGAAACATCTCAATTAAACAAGCTAATCTTACACCTAAAGCAATTAGAGAAAGAAGAACAAAAAACCCCAAAGTTAGGAGAAGGAAAGAAATCATAAAGATCAGATCAGAAATAAATGAAAAAGAAATGAAGGAAAGAATAGCAAAGATCAATAAAACTAAAAGCTGGTTCTTTGAGAAGATCAACAAAATTGATAAACCATTAGCCAGACTCATCAAGAAAAAGATGGAGAGGACTCAAATCAATAGAATTAGAAATGAAAAAGGAGAAGTAACAACAGACACTGCACAAATAAAAGGATCATGAGAGATTACTAGGAGCAACTCTATGCCAATAAAATGGACAACCTGGAAGAAATGGATACATTCTTAAAAAAGCACAACCTTCTGAGACTGAACCAGGAGGAAATAGAAAATATACAGACCAATCACAAGCACTGAAATTGAAACTGTGATTAAAATCTTCCAACAAACAAAAGCCCAGGACCAGATGGCTTCACAGGTGAATTCTATCACACATTTAGAGAAGAGCTACCACCTATCCTTCTCAAACTCTTCCAAAATATAGCCGAAGGAGGAACACTCCCAAACTCATTCTATGAGGCCTCTATAACCCTGATACCAAAACCAGAAAAAGATGTCACACAAAAAAAGAAAATTATAGGCCAATGTCACTGATGAACATAGATGCAAAACTCCTACAAAATACTAGCAAACAGAATCTAACAGCATATTAAAAGGATCATACACCATGATAAAGCAGGGTTTATTGCAGGAATTCAAGGATTCTTCAATATATGCAAATCAATCAATGTGATAGAGCATATTAATAACTTGAAGGAGAAAATCCACATGAGCATCTCAATAGATGCAGAAAAAGCTTTTGACAAAATTCAACACCTATGTATTATAACAACCTTCCAAAAAGTAGGCATAGATGGAACTTCCCTCAACATAATAAAGGCCATATATGAGAAACCCACAGCCAACATCGTCTCAATGGTGGAAAACTGAAACCATTTCCAGTAAGATCAGGAACAAGACAGGGTTGCCCACTCTCACCACTATTATTCAGCATAGTTTTGGAAGATTTATCAGAGAAGGAAAAGAAATAAAAGGAATCCAAATAGGAAAAGAAGTAAAGCTGTCACTGTTGGCAGATGACACAAGGAATACTAAAGATGCTACCAGAAAACTACTAGAGCTAATCAATTAATTTGGTAAAGTAGCAGGATACAAAATTCATGCACAAAAATCTCTTTCATTCCTATACATTAATGATGAAAAATCTGAAAGAGAAATTAAGGAAACACTCCATTTACCATTGCAACAAAAAGTATAAAATACCTAGGCATAAATCTACTTAAGGAGACAAAAGACCTGTATGCAGAAAACTATAAGTCATTGATGAAAGAAATTAAAGATGATACAAACAGATGGAGAGACATACCATGTTCTTGGATTGGAGGAATCAACATTGTGAAAATGACTATACTACACAAAGCAATCAACAGATTCAATGCAATCCCTATCAAACTACCATTGGCATTTTTCACAGAACTAGAACAAAAAATTGCACAATTTGTATGGAAACACAAAAGATCCCGCATAGCGAAAGCAATCTTGAGAAAGAAAAATGGGGCTGGAGGAATCAGGTTCCTGACTTCAGACTATTCTACAAAACTAAAGTAATCAAGACAATATGCTACTGGCACAAAAACAGAAATATAGATAAATGGAACAGGATAGAAAGCCTAGAGATAAACCCATGCATATATAGTCACTTTATCTTTTATAAAGGAGGCAGAAATATACAATGGAGAAAAGACAGCCTCTTCAATAAGTGGTGCTGGGAAAACTGGACAGCTACATGTAAAAGAATGAAATTAGGACACTCCCTAACACCATATACAAAAATAAACTCAAAATGGCTTGTATACCTAAATGTAAGGCCAGACACTATAAAACTCTTAGAGGAAAACATAGGCAGAACACTCTGTGACATACATCATAGCAAGATCCTTTTTGACCCACCTCCTTGACAAATTGAAATAAAAACAAAAATAAACTAATGGGACCTAATGAAACTTAAAAGCTTTTGCGCTAAAAGCAAAGGAAACCATAAACAAGACGAAAGACAACCCTCAGAATGGGAGAAAATATTTGCAAACGAAGCAAGTGACAAAGGATTAATCTCCAAAATATACAAGCAGCCCATGCAGCTCAATATCATAAAAACAAACAACCCAATCCAAAAATTGGCCGAAGACCTAAATAGACATTTCTCCAAAGAAGATATACAGATTGTCAACAAACACATGAAAGGATGCTCAACATCACTAGTCATTAGAGAAATGCAAATCAAAACTGCAATGAGGTATCACCTCACACCAGTCAGAATGGCCATCATCAAAAAATCTACAAACAATAAATGCTGGAGAGGGTGTGGAGAAAAGGGAACCCTCTTGCACTATTGATGGGAATGTAAATTAATAGAGCCACTATGGAGAACACTATGGAGGTTTCTTAAAAATCTAAAAATAGAACTACCATATGACCCAGCAATCCCAGTACTGGGCACATACCCTGAGAAAACCATAATTCAAAAAGAGACATGTACCACAATGTTCATTGCAGCTCTATTTACAATAACCAGAACATGGAAGCAACCTATGTGTCCATCAACAGATGAATCGATAAAGAAGATGTGGTACATATATACAATGGACTATTACTCAGCCATAAAAAGAAATGAAATTGAGTTATTTGTAGTGAGGTGGATGGACCTAGAGTCTGTCATACAGAGTGAAGTAAGTTAGAAAGAATAAAACAAACACCGTATGCTAACACATATATATGGAATCTTAAAAAAAAAAAAAAGGCTTCTGAAGAACCCAGGGGCAGGAGAGGAATAAAGATGCCCATGTAGAGAGTGGACTTGAGGATATGGGGAGGGGAAAGGGTAAGCTGGGACGGAGTGAGAGAGTGGCATAGGCTTTATATACTACCAAATATAAAATAGATAGCTAGTGGGAAGCAGCCACGTAGCACAGGGAGATATGCTTGGTGCTTTGCGACCACCTAGAGGGGTGGGACAGGGAGGGTGGGAGGGAGACGCAAGAGGGAAGAGATACGGAGATATATGTATATGTATAGCTGGTTCACTTTGTTATACAGCAGAAACTAACACACCATTGTAAAGCAATTATACTCCAATAAAGATGTTACAAAAAAATAAAAATGATTTTCTTGTTCTCCTCATCAAAAGACAATCCTGAAAGACGTTTCACATAGTTTATCAAAGTCCCATAGATTGACACAACCAGTATCACAAAAGGCTGTCTTGAAAGCTCATACTTTTTACGGAATTAGTAAAACTATCTTTTTTTAACCTGTTTAGAGTAAGTTGCTGATATGACATTTTATTTCCCCCAAGTGGTTAAGTGGGGAATTCCCACAAAGGCATTCTCCTACATAACCACAATATAATTTTCAACATTGAGAAATAAATATTGGCACATTACTGTACCAATATAGGGACACATTCTTTTTTTCCCAGTTATTTCAAGAATTTCTTGAATCTAATCCAGGATCACATATTGATTTTAGTTGTCATGTCTTTTCAAGCTTTTCCAATCTGGAATAGTCAGTCTTTCCCTGACTTGTATAATCTTGATATGTTTAAATATTATATATTTTGCATAATGTCCCTCAATTTGGGTCTGTCTCATGTTTCCTCATGATTAAATTAACATTATGCACTTTGCAAAGAACATCATAGAGGTTATATTGTGTTCCTTTTATTGCGTTTTATCAGGTAGTACTCGATTTTGATTTGTTACATTGTATCATGTTAATTTGAATCATTAGATTAATGTGGTGTCTACATAGTTTCTCCATTTACCTCTTTATAATTAATAACTATTTTGTGGTAGCGTTCTTTGAAACTATGTAAATATTCCATTCATAGAAAAATACTTAAACCCACCAGTCTTGGCATCTGTGACAGTTGCCAAATATTTATTTTCTAATTCTAATTCCATAATTCATACTAAATATATTAGTTAGCGTCCTATTGTAAATAAAAAAAATTCCTCTCCCTCTCTCTTTCTCTCTTTATCTGTGTTTATATATATACACCAGTATGACCTTATGGATTTTTATTTTATTCGATGGGTTATAATCCATTAATATCGTTAATGTATTTTAATGTTCAAATTATACCATATTTTGTAAGTGGGAACACCTTCAAGCTGACTTCTGTGTCTTCTTGTCATGTCTCATAATTCTTTTAGCACTTTTAAAATTTTTGTCACAACAAGATGTTTCAGGCTCATTTTGTACTTTCTCTGACCAAGCTCTTGTCCCCTAAGAATTGCTACTTCCAAGAATTTTCATCAGTCATCATGTTCTAGTATCTGAGCCCACGTGCTCTATTGTTCCAGAGAAAAAAGTCATACTTTTCCCACTGCAGAGCCTATTAGTTGTTCAAAATTACAATTTACTAAGTATATGTTATTCAAATTTTAAAATTTACATACATTAAAATTCATACCGTTGGGTCAATGGTTCTGTGAGTTTTGATAAATGCATATACTCATAACCACTACCACAGTTAAGATACATTATAGTTCCATCAGTCTCCCATGTGCTAATCCTTGTATTTAAGACCTCCTTTCTCTCTTAACCCCTGACAACCAATCATCTGTTCTCCATTCTTATAATTTTGTCATTTCTAGAATGTCATATAAGAGGAATGGTAGAATTTTTAGCTTTCTATGACTTGTTTCAGCTACCTTAATGTATTTGTGATCCACTCACCTTGTTACAAGTTTCAATTGTCAACTCCTTTTGATTGCTGAGCAATATTCCCTTATGTGAATGAACCACACTTTGTTTTTCCCTTCCTCACTTGAGAGACATTTGGGTTGTTTCCAGTGTTCTGCTATTAGAAATAAAGCTGCTATTTACATGCACAGGCAGATTATTGTATGAATATAAAACTATCAAACTGTTTTCCAGATTGATTACATCATTTTGCATTTTCACCAGCAACGTATGACAACTCAAGATGTGCCATGTCCTTGTCAGCACCTGGAACTGTCAGTTTTAATTTTAATTTTGTAGCCAGTCTATTAGGTAACTCATTTTGGATTTAATTTGCATTTTTCTACTGACTAATGATATTGAACATAAAAGTAGCAGAATTCCCACACAGTAACTTGATTGGGGCCTGAAACTTCAGTCCTCTCATGGTGATTATGTGGAGTTCTATAATAGTTCTGGAGATTCTGATCCCACCTGCCTCCAAGTACCAAGAAAAGTAACATGAATCGTGTTAAAAATCATTGGCCCCTAAAGCAAGAAAGAAAGGAGTAAAAATTGGGTGAAGGGATAAAATGCTTGGAAGTAGCATAAAAGAATTTCAAAAATTAAACTAATATGACCTTCATGCATTCACTCAAAAAAAAGTGGGATCATCTCTTCAAAATGAAGTATGAAGGATTTTATTACAACAAAGAGATTTTGTTTTATTATGGAAACTCCAGTCAATTCTTTGCCTTTTTTCTTTTCTTTTCTTTTTCCTTTTTGTTTTTCTTTCTTTTTTTTAGTGGATGGAAGTATGAGGTGACATCAGACAGAACTATTTTATAAGAATTTAATTTCTTAAGTGAATGACATGAACTAAGTTTGCCTGTGAGCCCATCCTTAATGGTAAAAGTAAGTAAGTTTCAGTTTACAATTTTCAAGTGGAAATCTGCCAGTTAAACATCTTTGAAAGGCTTTGGCATTGGCACTGAAACTGCTGGCTATCTTTTGTGTGAGGAGAATATCATAGGTAGTTTTCTTGGATGGTAGGATATACATAATGTGGCAGAGATTTTGATGGGCAAGAATAATCTCAGCAGCCCTCATGACTTTTGGTTGAAGCAGTGAAGTTGTGGCAGAAGGTGTTTGTTTCCACAGGAGCATCCAAGTCCTGAAGGACTTTATTCTTAGATTAAATCTCTATATCTGGAAGAGTGGTAAAGAGCGTACACTTAACTCTAAAGAATTATCAGTAGTCTATAGAGGCTTTTTGATAATGAAAATCTAAAGGATGGGGAGAACTAACAATTCCCAAATAGGAAATCGTTCTTATTTGGGTCCAACTGGGTAAATAGTGTCTGTGTAGATGTTAGATTTTCAAGTTAATTTTAGTAATAGAGAATATCTTTTCATTGCCGTGCCTGGTTTCTTTTTCAGACAATTTCACCATCCTCATCAGTGCTGATAACCATAGAAGTTTAGTTTCTGTAGCAAAAACATTTTTTTTCTCTTTCTTTTTCTCTTTCTTTCTTTCTTTCTTTCTTTCTTTCTTTCTTTCACATCTTTATTGGTGTATGATTGCTTTTCAATGTTGTGTTAGTTTCTGCTGTATAACAAAGTGAATCAGCTATATGTATACATATATCCCCATATCCCCTCCCTCTTGTGTCTCCCTCCCACACTCCCTATCCCATCCCTCTAGGTGGTCACAAAGCACTGAGCTGATTTTTGAAGACTTGTTCATTTCTTCTTCTTGGTCCCTCTTTCTTTCTTTTTTTTTTTTCTTTTTAACTATTACCTACCACAACAGATAATCAGTTAACCTCATACAATTTTTGTTTTCTTAGAAGGTTAATATATTTAATATTTCCTTATTTTTGTGTTAAATACTATTATATTTTATTCTAAAATAGTGGGTCAATTCCAGAAAAAAATAAACAAACCCAGAAATCTAGTAAGATTTTATAACAAACAACTGTAGGTCAGGAAAAACTTAATCATACCAGAGAAGGTCAAATCCTGGAAAAGTAGAAAATAAATCTAGTGGCATGGAATTTTTTTCCATATCAATAATTATGTAGGAACAGGGCTCTGGCCAATGATTTCTTCTTCTCTCCAAATGTAATGCAAATTGCATAAAATGCAAATAGCAACTATGTATTGATTGACTAAAATATCTCCTTTAATTCCTCTCCAGTTTTTTTCCCTCTTTATGCTAAGGCTTGTGGGTAAATTCACATAAGGTTAATGATGTGGAATCATTCCTCAGGATGTGAACCTTAATGAAGGAGAAGGATATTAGATAGGAACCTGGCATTTCCTAATTTAATAAGTACATCTTAATTATGAAATATAAACCTGGCACAATGTTTATTTGCTCATGATTTCAAGCTTTTTAACTATCATACTTCCAATCTAGGTTAATCCTCACACACACATTTTTAAAATTACTTATAGAGTATTGTCATTATTTTGTCATGCGTAGCATTCCAGAAAGATTCAATGTCTAGAAAGTTGCGTAAATCAGTTCAGCCATGGCTCTTCTTAGAAGTTTGTAATGTGTTAACTTTGTACATAATTTACGTAATGTGTAAATGATATACCTTCTTCTTTCTTATTTCAACATTAACATGATTAGAATTGATTAAAGTGCTATACTTGTCTTGTAAGTTGTGCTTTTCACCTATACCCGCTTATCATAAGAAGAATAATTTCGTAATAGCAGCCCAAAACTGTTTGTCAAAAATTTCTTCCAGAGAACAAAAAATATAAATACAATATCCAGTGTATCATTTTAAAATATTTTCTATGTTATAGCCAAATAAGCTATAGCATAGTGATGCTTTTTCCTGTTAAATTTAATATGGGATGCTGACCCTCAATGGTGGAGTCTAGCTCTTCTGATGTATTATGCAATTACATTGATGGATGGTTAATTGAGTCACTGTGGCAGATCATATGTTTACTCATGACCCACATGTCATTGGTCAGGTTATGGCTTCACATCTCTGGCCTATAAACATATTTTGTTTAGGAAAATACCCATTTTAACTATAAACTTCTGGTTTAAACTGCCCATAGTAAAATAAAATTATTAACTTCATAATCAGAAATTTGCACACAATTGCTTTTGTTACTAAGATGACTTAGACTGTGCTTGTAACATGGTTTGAAACTACCAGTAGATCTAGTAAGACTTTTGTGTAAATGGTATCATTGTCTCAACTTAGGTGTTCTGTGGTATTAGGGTCACTTGAACTTTCATAAATATATATGTATAGATGTTTAGATAGTAATCAGTTTTCTGGTTTATTGAGAATTTCCCTGAATATCAGGTGGTAAGAAGCCATCGTTTATAAGGTCAGATAGGTAATTGAAGTGAATGGGCTCCCGTAACTTTTAGGAAAGGTGTGTAGCAGAGAGGGATGACTGCAAGCATAGGACTTAGTTAGAATCTTCACTCTGCTACCAACCAGTTCTGGGCTTTGAGCTTATCTTATAACAACCGTAATTGGTTTCCTTATCTGCACAATGGAAATAATAATATCTATATCATAAAATGTTGTGAGGATTAATTAAAATTCTCTCTATATTGCATCGATTATCACTTCTATACTATATTTATATAATAATAAATATATTAGTAATTTTTGTTATTCCTTGAATATCTTACATAAATGCTTGGTAAGTAATATCAATAAAAACAATAATAATACTACTAATAACAACAACTGCCCTTTATTGAGTACTTGGCTTTATGGAAGAATTAGGCTATATGCTCTATCCCAATTTTCTTCACAACAGTTGTATTACATACAATTATTATTTCCATTTTACAGGTAACAACATTGAAGATCAAAGGGTGTATTAGCTTGTTCAAGATCACAAAGTTAATAAGTGATAGAGCATGAAATCAAATTCAAGTTGTGTAATTCCCAAACTGAAACATTGATACACATAACTTATCCCAATTTCGTAATGGAAATAATTGACTTTCATATTCATCTCTCTTTTTTGCATGTCTGTACTTTTATAGCTTGCCCAAAATTATCCTAGTAAAGAAAAAAATGATAGGAAAACCGAGATGAGTTAGAATTTTGACCAAAGTGCTTCTATAAACTACTTGAGTTATCTTTCAGTGTCATTTGATTTTGGATTATGATTGTGGTCTTCTATTATTGGCAATTTTGAGAAAGAAAAGAGGGCTTCAGTTACCTTGTACCATCTACATAATGCTGTATGAAAGCTTGTAATTCCCTGTAACTGTACACTTACCTTCTATCTTGGAAAAAAAATTACAATTACTTTTTTAAATAAGTTTCTCAATACTGTATTACATTCAATCTATCTTGAGTCATATATATATATATATATATATATATATATATATATATATATATATATATGAATGGCACCTGTCACATGAAATAACCAAGTGCATTTTTATCACATGGTAGACAAATTCTAAGGTGAGCCCCAACAATATCCACCCTCTGGTATATACACCCTCCATAATCCCTAGGACCATGGATATAATGGGCTTTACTCCTCAAATTAGGTTAATTTATATGCCACAGTAGACTTTAACAAAGGGAGATTCTTTAAGGTGAGCCTGACCTAATCAGTGGAGCCCTTTAAATGTACTGGGATTTTCCTCAACTCAGAGATTCAGAGAATGAGAGGGTTTCTACATGAGAAAGATTCTCCTTTGCTGGCTTTGAAGGTGGTGGGAGGGGCATGAGACAAGGAATGCAGGCAGCTTCTACCGGCAGAGCAGAGTGGACCCCCAACTAATAGCCTCCAAGGAAACACATACTTTAGTACTACAATCACAAGGGACTGAATTTTCCCAATAACCTGAATGAATTTTAAAGTGATCCTATCTGAGAGCTTCCAGAGGAGAACTCAGTTTGCCTGACAACTTGATTTCAGACTTAGAACGGGTGAATTCTGACCGGGACCGGAAATTGTAAGCCTGTCACGCTGTGCCTGGACTCATTAATATATCAGTGTTGTTTTAGATACTAAATTTGAGATAATTTGTCACACAGCAATAGAAAACTAATATACACCATTGATAACATAGCTTATTTATAACCAAAAAGATTGCTTTTAGGAGCTAATGAAAATATAAAAGAATAAGCATGCTAATGAAGTAAAATACCCACAGGTTCTACTAGCAGACAATTGCTATGCATCTTTATAATAGAACCATGATTGTAAAGTGTGGTAAGTATTTCAGTAAAATACTTCCTTGAACTGTGACTGTTATTTTTAACTAACCATTTGGATTTTGAGAGTCAGAATAAACGTTTCTGCTTCTTTATCAAAATGACATAAAATGCTTTCTATACGTGTATGAGCTGCTTTGCATAATTTCTCTCTGAACCAACAATTTTTAAAGCTATCTAAATTTCCCAAAAGTTTTAAAGTAAATACTATTACTTTTCTACATCACCGTGGTATAATATATATTTAAGCAATACTGCTTTGTCTATGACATGCCTTTGATGATGCATCCAGTTTGACAAGTAACTCCTAAGCTCTTTAGTTTGCATCAACACTGAGATAAAATAAGACTTGGACAATGTGTACCATTGAAACGAAATACATACATACATATGTATTACATTGCATTACATATAACATATGTAATACATTGTAAATAAATACATAACATACAATCATTATATTGTTAGGATAAAAATAGCTAATGGAGCAGTACGTTTGCTTCAATCATTGATTTTCTCACAAAACATTTAGAATTAACTTAAATATCTTCTGTCCAATGACTTTAACTTGTAATAAAAAAAAAGAGGGCTCATCTCTGCTGTATAGTTTTTAGGGTGGCATTGAGAAGGATTACGATAATATACATATAATAGAATTGTCGACAATGGTTGAGTTCTGTAATTGTGAACTAAATTCAAGGAGGCTGCCTTGAAGATGAGAAGTAACAGTGTCTTCATTTTGATTAGCTTACCTTTTCAAGTGTTCTGCTAGGAACCTCTATCACACAAATAGAAGCAGGAACTTTATTATCATCACTATAGCAACTGCAGGGAAATTTATTTCAGAACAGTTGGCTACCTGAAAATTTTTTCAGGACAGAAAGAAGAGCAGATGATATGTAATATTTTAATTCATTTAAAATTTCTTTCTGTGGTCTAAATAGTGCACTTTTACAAGGGCAAGATAGTCCAGTTACTTTATAAATTTTTTATTTAAGCATTGAGATAATACATATATCTGTGTATAGGCATAAATTAATTTCAAATTTCTTAATGAATTAATGTGTAGAATCTCTTGCATTTTTGAAAGTAGATTACAAAACTCCTTTGTAAGGAATAGTTTTATATGGATCATTCAAAATCTGAGTACATCACTACAGAATGCTTTTTCTGTGAATTATTATATTTAAGTAAAAAAGAGTATACCAAATATTAACATATACAAGCAATTGGAAAATAAATTGATACTATCTTCTTTGCCTTGTATAAGAATTATCACAATTTTAAAGCTGGTTTATTTAACATTTTGTGTTACATTTAACATTTCTTTCTTAAATTTCTGTGCAAAAAAATGCTCTTCCTCCTCCTATAGTATCTTTTCATTTCTCTAAACTTTATCATGAACATGCATGGTTCAAAGTTGCTGACAATCTACATTTAAAATAAGATAATCATAGAATAGGACTTCCTAGGCAATTTTTAACCTTTATATCTTTGCTGGAGCCAGAGTTCTAAGAACTTCTTTTATAATGGCCTTTTAAAAATGACTTTCTGGATGGATAGGATTTACCTTTTAAGTACTCTTCTCATACTTTAACTGAAAAAGACATGACAAGATTTCAAGATTCCCTGAAATACATTCTTATGTATGAATTATGCACATTCATAGGATGGCATGACGGCCTTTAGGCTTCCCTCATAAAGCCTCCTACTGATAGATTGAGGGAACAAGACCCCTACAAAATGTAGGGGAATTGGTTGCTTTACAAGGCAGATTATGGTATGCATCCATTCTCAAAGCTTCCATAATCTTTGTGTGAATTCTTCTCTTGGAATTAAATCTTATAAGTGTGAAAAATATACATGAAAGAACAATGAAAGGATAAGAAAATGCTTACAGTAAACCAGTAAAATGATGCATGGATTATTTTTTAAAGATCTTATTGATGCTTTAAAATCAAAAGTTGATTTTCCATGTTCATTACTTTCTTTTATTTTAGAATCAATTGAATGAGACATCTGGAATATATATTACAAATACACATATATAAACATCTGGAATATATATATACACATACATATGTATGTACATATGACATTATAGGTATAAATTTAATATTTAATATTTTTAACTATTTAAAAATAATGATTATATTTGGTAACTATACATTTTTAAAGCTTTTCCTCAAAAGGCTTATTAAGTCAATTAGTTACATAACTAACTATAAAATTTCATTGTGCTTTTCCTGCAGCCTTTAATCACAAAATCAGCTTTCAATAAAACTCTCATATCTATGCTGTGTACAATTTCTATCAATATTCTTTGGAACTAAATAGTAAGCTAAGAAATAAATTGGTGACATAATGATATCTAGAAATATTAAACAATATTTTTGAACCCTGAATACCTTTTTTATTTAAGGGAGTTTTACCCCTGAAAGTTAGTAAGAACATTGGGATATTAGCTATTTGGTACTTATATCATTTATATTATTCTATGGAAGCATTTCCCTATGAAGGTAATAAAATGTAATGTGCATTTAGATAATACCTCAATTTTTAAATATGTGAGCATATTAATATAGATATTATTTCAAAATCTAGGTATTTCTTTATCAAATATATATATCTTATTTTAAATTGATTAAGTATAACTTGTTTTGTTTAACAGTTTACAGAATTTTGGAGGTTGCCAGTAGATGGCATTCTGGTTTCTGTAAGAGATGTTTATTAGGGATGGACTCTTTTCTTTGGAAAAAGGAAAAAAAAAATCTGTGACAATAGGATTCTGATTGAAAAGATTATTAGACCTTCTTGAGAAATTGTAGCCATTCTAAAAACAGTTAAGTCTCAAGCCTTGTTTCATTTATTACCTTAGTTTACCAAGCCAGGTCAATTTCTTACCTTTCAAAGTTGTGATTTGGATAAAATTAATGTAATTTTATTGGATGCAAATTTAATGTTAAAATATAATGTTATGCCGATTCTACATAAACTAGTGAAATAGTGTTTTAGATTCATTTAAAGCATTTTAATCAATAATCAGCTTATGCCAAGAACTATTTTATTGCCTACTGGCCCAAATTCATACATATTAGCATTATTTAATCATGAATAATCACATGATTTAATTTTACTTTTGTAAAAATATTATTAAGCTCAAATTAACTTCTTCCAAATGATAAACATAATCTAATAAAGTCTCCTGCATAGAGTAGATGATTATTAGGTATTTGTTAAATGAATAAATGAGAACGTACACCTATAACTCACTAAGAGTCTATTTCGGAGTTTATTTGTAAAATTACATATATTGAAAGCCCTCAGGAAACTCTTTCTAAGAATATCAACTGTCCAACATGGAGAATGTGCTGCTCTTTTCCAGGAAGCCTTTCCTTAATTTTTATATCACTTCATAGATAATTAAATTTATGCTATATATTCAGTTCCTCTCTAAAACACTATTCTTAGTAGTTATATAATTTATTTTAGGGCTGGGTTAGTTGAGGAAGTAAACCCCATGATCACTAAAAATCACCCAGCAATTATTTATTTCTAACATGTTTTAAAATACCTAATAAACCAAATGTATTTAAAGCCATTGAGATAACCTTTTCACAAACCATGACAAAAGAATAAGAGATAATTTTCTAAACTAATTGAAAGTGCAAACCAGATCAGGGTAGATGCTCATTCAAAATAGCAATCAATTTCCAAATACTGTTTTCTTCATTGCTTTAGAATTACATGAAAATAATTAACATAGTAATTGCAAAAGTAATCTTTTTATTAAAGCAATCATCCGTAGGAATATGCAATAAAGTACTTTGATAGTTTATATATGCTGAGCAATTGAAAATGAATTAAAGAATTGTTTTCAAAAATTTAGACTTTTATTAATTATAAAATATTTTCCTCTATTGGTCTAATAGAAAAAGATCTGATATAGTAACACTGTACTAGAGTACAAATGATAGTCCATGTTGGAAGAAAGAACTAATTAATCTCAGTTAATACCTTAAAATTTCTGGTGTTATCAATAGAGTTTCCAAAGCAACTGATTTTTCTGAGTCACTATTGTATTCTTCCACTACAGAAAGGTGAGAAGCATGGACATTTCTGGCTGTCTGTACAATTCAAAATGGCAGTTACCTTCCTATTGTAAACCAGAATCTATTTAGAATGTGGTTATTTTAATCCACATAGTGTCAGCAAGTTTATCCATTCTTGATGGCCTTGCTTAAAAGTCATCTCCTCCAAAAATTATTCCCTGATATCCTAAATCAGAAGTTATATTTCTCGGGTTTCAATTCTCATGGCATTTTACACCAATTTTTTATATAGTTCTAGTTCTTAAAAATTTTGTATTATCTTCATGTATGTCTTTTCTATGCAAGAGGTTCTTTAGAGAAATGTTCCTTATTGTATCGCTCACACTGGCTACTATATTGTCTTTTATGTGCCAGTTTCTCAACAATTATTTTCAAACTTAGAATAAAAACTACTGCAATAATACAAAAAGTATTTTTTAATTAAGTATGAGATCAATAAATATGAATAAGGTGAATAAAAGAAACATAAATAAGTGATTACGATAGCTTTCAAGGGAACAACAAAGACTAAAGTTATTCCCTGGGGAATGGCACATTATAAATGGTAAATTCAGGTTAATGTTTTGTTTTTGGAGGTTCATCAGTGTTATTTTCCCAGTGGGTTTTTTTCATTCTAGATCAGTGTCTCAACTGTGAATGTCCATTTAGAATCACTGGGAGCTTTAAAAATCAATACTTGTTCCTGTGATCCAATCCTAGAATTTCTGATTTAATTTGTTTCACTTTTGCCTCTTCCATCAAGATTATTTAAAATTTCTCCCTAAATGATTAAAATATTTAGTCAGTGTCGATAGCTACAGGTAGAAAAATATAACAGACGAAGTCCTATGGATTCTTCCTCTAAATAGAGAACTAGTTGAGGAATATTTTTCAATATAATTATGCACCTGGGACAACCTTTACTGTGAACATTTATGTAATTTGCTATTTTAAAAAAATTATTCACACAGTTTGCAAGACGTGTTTGAACTGTGCATAGTCTCTGGAGGAACTATTGCCTGAAATAGATATTTCCTCATGGAGAGGGATTCATATGAGGTTTAGTGAACAGAGGACTTGATTTAAAATTCCAGGTCTATATGAGGTCAAGCTTGTAACCTTGAGCAAGAACACTTTTACCCATTCATAAAGAGAAGGTTATCATCCCTTTCTCATAAGATTGTTATGAGGTTTATGTTACAGGAAATTGCCGAGTGATTAGTGTGCAAGATGGCCTTTGGTAAGTTCTATTATAATTAGGCCTATCAGATTGTTAGCACTATAATCATTACTGTCTTGGGTTCTTGTGCCTGGGTGCTGCTATTCTCTTAATTATTTTGGTTCTTATTCAAACTTTATGTCCCATTTTCAAAGGTTCTTTCTTGAAAATGTCTTGAATTATTCCCCAGTATAAGTTAGAATCACCCAATCTGTTATTCTCTCTCATCACATCTCTTTCAGAATGCTTGTTTTAGGTTACTTGCAGAAGATGGTTCAGTTCTCTGCCCTTGACCGTACTTCGTTTACTATGCAACAGAAATATGCTCTAGTCATGGGGTGAAGGATACTTCTTCACTACCGACACTTTGAATTTTGGTTGAAACTGTAACTTGCTTTGACCAATATAATGTGTGGGAGATGTGTGTGCCAGTCCCTAGCCAAGCCTTTAGAATACTGATTGCTCTCTAGAAATTTTCTTCCCTTTTAGAGAGGGCCTACACACATGGGTAGTGAAGACCCAACAGGCATAGCAGAAAGTAAAAGCCAGATGGATTGGAAACTCCTTGAATTTTCAATGCATTCCTCAAGTTGTTAAAACATAAGAGAAAACCCAATAGAAAAGTGAGCAAAAAAGGAACAAATAGTCCTTGGATATTTATTCTTTTAAGCCTATGAAAAAATGTTCATCCTCACTTATAATTAAAGAAATGCAAATTGAAACTACATTCATATACTGTATCTCACCTATATTGTCTTCTATTGGGGAGGCTGTAGAGGGACAGATACTCTTCATTTATTGCTGGGGGGAAGAGCAAACGGGTATATCCCTTTTACAGGGGAAACTGGAAATATCTAACAAAACTATTGAGTGCTTACATTTTGGCAAAATAATTCTACTTCCAGTAGTTTATCCTGAAGATACATCTCCAAAAATATGAAATGCACATGCCAAGGTTATTGACTGTATTGTTTGTAGTTTCAATATATTGCAAACAAACAAAATGCTCATATAAAATAAAGCAGTTGTTTAAATTGTGTGAATACTATTAAGCTGAAAAAAATGACAAAGATTTTATATATTTTATGAATATATAAAGAGTGTTTTCTTGGGTATATTGTTAAATGAAGGAAGGAAAGTGCAAAATAATATCTACAATATGCTAGCTTTCCATAAAAGATCATGAGAAAGCTGATCCTTATCAAATATTAAGTATACTATAAAGTCCCTATAATTAAAACTGGTACATGGCTAGACAAACATATCAGTGGAGTAGAATAGAACATTCAGAACTAGAACAAGTACCCATGGAAATTTAGTAAATGATAAAATTGTCATCTCAAAGATAGTATTTTTAATAAATTGTTCTAGGACATAGATTCTGCTTATTTATACAAAAAAGAAACAGGAAAGATAAGCAAACATGACTGAGATTGCTTCTCTACAAGAAAAGGTAGGAATAGGGTAGAAAAGATGGAGGGATGAGAATGGACTAAAAGTGATGGGGAAAATAACACTTTGCTGAGTATATATTTTTATGAAGTTCTGACTTTTAGAAGCATGTCAATGTTTTACCCAGTTAAAAAATAGATACATAAAATCAGCCAAAACTGGAGAATTTGAAAGGAAAAACCCCCACCAATACAGAATATAAACTGAAACAAATAAACCTATGTTCCAAGTGAATATCACCTATATTCTTCTTCTCACCTATAGGTGAGAAGAGTGGGTACTCAGGAAGAAGTAACCTAAGTAACTTTGGAACATAGGACTTTGACAAAATAACTGAAGATTTAAGACAAATAGAATTATAAATAATTATTGTACTAGTTAATAAGTGTTTGTCACAGTAGTACAGGTTAGCAATTCTGAAACTACTTTGTGTGAATTCTAGGACTGAGCAAATTAGTGAATGTATTTGATTAGTAAAAAGCAGGTTTTTCTTTTTTGGAAAAGGAAGTTAGCAATAAGAAAAGGGAGAAGATGAGAATGAATCCTTTGTTGTTGGAGGCATCAGTATGAACTTATGACTTTTTAAAAATATATACATATAGAAATAAATATTAAAACATATCTTAAGCCTTTATTTAATTTTAGGTACTATGAGTGATGATTTTCATACCCATATGTACATTTACAATATTTGTGACAATGCTCTCCTAGAACCTAGAATCTCATCAAGCAGAAAAGTG
The DNA here is from genome assembly GCF_949987515.2 of Delphinus delphis. Classification (NCBI taxonomy): domain Eukaryota; kingdom Metazoa; phylum Chordata; class Mammalia; order Artiodactyla; family Delphinidae; genus Delphinus; species Delphinus delphis. The sequence goes on from NC_082699.1 coordinate 19,846,184, forward strand.
AACTGGTATCACAAGAGATGCATAATCACTTACTTTTGTTCAAAAATAGACCTACTGGGTTTGGAGTATCACATGAAAGCCAAAGTTTCTCAGATGTGTTCTCTAGTACTTTGCTACCCACACCGTGACACGTGGATTTGCAACATTATTTTCATCTTGAGCTTGTTAGTAATGGAGAATCATGGGTCCCATCCCAGATCTCCTAAATCAGCTGTTCAGGTGCACATTAAACATTACAAGGCATTGCTCCAGTAGTGATGAAGACCAAAATCCACAGTAATGGTCCTTTGCAGGCTTACACATTATTTATCATATTTTACCCACTAGGCAGAAGTAATGGTATGGAATCCTTTGTTTAGCCATAGGTAGACATCCTGAAAGCAACCTGAATTAATCACACTTTAGTAAATCGATAGCATTTTAATAGCATCCATGGCAATTTTCTAAAATCTTAATACTATTAATGAACAAAAACTGACTTTTCTTCTTAAAATCCAGCAAATAACTAACCACTGTTTTTCTATCTACATAACTAGCTAAATTATGAATCCAAGTTTTCACTATGGTAAAAGGTTTTGAAAAAATATATTCCATTAAAAATAATACGATGAGTCTTCTTTGAAAAAAAAATTTTCATTTTATATTAACATCATCTTTGCTTTTTCTTTTGCTAAAACAAAATAAATATATTTAGACAAATTATACAAACCAATTTAAGGATTTTGAAGGAAAATAGAGAGGCTCTGAAGTTTATTGACACTGGTGGTAAAGGTTAGGTTGGAGTGTAGCTGTTGATTGTAAACTAGAGCACCATCCTTATTATGCCTCTGAAGATGTTGTCCCATATTGACCAGCTGGTAACAGTCTGTGCAGGCTTAAATTACTTATTTCATATAATAATCTATGTTGAAAAGGTCCTGCTACCAACTGTTTTCCTTGTGACTAGCTCTTCAGAGCAATAAACCAATTAGTTGAGTCTGTAGAGAGGTCTATATTTTACTCTCTTAAATAAACATTGGTGACACAAAGTTCTTCACATATTTGAAAAGTTAGCATTTCTGTTGATTATTATAAAAACAAATGTATTACCCCACAAGAAAAGAGTTATTAAAAATTGTTACTATATTTTAACTCATAAACATATTTCCGATTATTTGGTAATGAAGTTAATTGCATCAAGTTTATGAGGAATGTAATTTTTAAAGGAATTTACAGAGGATACTTGTTTCCTACTCTCTTTTCCAATCGCAATAAAATCGTTAATTGTTGTTGGGTTGTTTTGTAAATTCAAAGATTAAATAGTCTCTTTTAATACCTTAATGTCTACTTTAAAATAGATGTCTTGGACTTTTATATCTAGAATTTAATTTTGCCTTTTTGTATCTCCAGGCTTTTACCCTCCAACCCTCTATGACTAGAAAGAGAACACAAACATTCAGTTCTGTCATTTGCTTTTCATAGATTTACGTGAGTATATCTGGATGCAGAAGAGGTTATCAGAGGCCTTTTCTACCAAATGCTGTTAGTGGCTAACCTATGCAAAATCTCATTAGAGCCTTGGAAATTGGAAAAAACATAATAATTTCAAAGGAAATATCTTTCAAGATATTCTAGTGCTTAGAGAAAAGGAAGTTTGTACAAGTATGCTTCTAAAATACTTTAACCACTAAATTTTTCAAGTTAGTAGCAATTATATTGCTCTTCAAGTGGGCTGAAATTTTTACTAGGTCTTTATTATGCATCAAGTCTCAGTGGCATTGTAATTTTGCCCACATATTTGTTTCCTGGAGCCAATTAAGTTGGGAAAAGCACTATAACCCACAGTAGATGACATATAAGTTTTTTGATATGTGAAGGATGTCAGGCCCTGCATTTTTTCACATCACATCATAGGATCTTTTGCTACTTATCAGATATTAAGCCTATAGACTATTGTGCTATCACCTAGGACTTCTTCCTAATGGGAATTTTGAGTCATGCAATAGAGATACAGATATAGATACAGATATGAGTAGAGTAAGGCAAATGTGTCCCCCATTTAAAAGTCTAAAAAAAAAAAAGAGCATACCTGCTTAGAAAAACAGAGGCAAAGGAACATAGAAGACCAGTGAAGGTCTTCAACCAGTTCTGTATTTAAATCCTAGCCTCAGAATTTATGTGCTATGAAACTTTGGATAAGTTACCATCCTTTCTGATCCTCAGATTCATTGTTAATACAATGTGTATATTGTCAGATATAATATTAAAAATTTTAACTAGCACTTTTGAACAATTTGAGGAGGCTGTAGCTCTTCTAGCCATTTCCTGACCCTGGGCTAGAACAAATATTAGTCCTTTAATTTCTGCCTCAAAAGGAGATGTAGGTATCTTGGGAAGGTACTAGGGTATCAGAAACAATGGGAATAGGTTGGGGGGGCTGAAAGTTTTAGAACAATAGCTATTTATCAACCAAAAAGACGTTTTAAAAATATTTAAATTGGTGCATAAGAGGATCAGGCCACTTCTGTTTATTGTGATGATTATATGGGGGAAATGCATATATAAAATAGTTCATTGAGGAGGATTAATAAATTTGGTTATTAGTATTAAGAATAAAAAGTCAAATAAAATGCAAAGCAGTAGGGAAAAGGAAGAAAGTTCATATTTAGCAGAAAATTCCAGAGTAAATAAAGACAAAGCCCCTATGTATTATAGAGTTTAACTTACTCATAAGTGAAAACTAATCAATATTAATGTTTAAATGTGAATATTATCAAGAACTGTGAAGGATTTAAGGTTTTGTTCTACTTGAAAGCTAGTAAGTTAAACTGCCATAGTTTCAGGGAGGCTGACAGAAGACATGAGATCGCTGGGTCAGAGAAAAAAACATTATTACTCATGGTCCAGCAAGCAACATGAACATCAGCATATCTGTGTCAGTTCCCCTTGCTCGAAATCACACTAGGCAATGTTAATGGACCCAGATTAAAGCCTGCATGCATAGCAAGTTTCATTACAAATGAATTCTGAATTTCGGCAAAAGTGCTTGCCCACGCTTTCCTTAGAAGGTAGACATTATCTCTGTCTCCAAAACCTGTTCATTATACAAATATCCTTAAAAAGATAGTCTGGAATAAAGGGAAATCAGTTCTCCTGTTCACAAAATGTGTAGAAATAGAGAATCATGAAGAATTGACTTCCACTAACAAAACATTGTAAATCAACTATCCTCTGACATAAAATAAAAATTAAAAAATTGACTTCCAAAAAAATTGGATATTTTCCTTAACTTATTTTGTGTGAACTATGTCAGATATGTTACAAAACAGTTAGCTGTTACTGCAGTGATTCAAGGAAAGTGTGAAATCAAGCATATTTTAAAAATAAAACCTTTAATTGACAAACATTTTACATTTACAGAAAGATTATAAAAGAGAGAGACTTGCCATACTCCTCATACCTCTTTAGCCCTATTATTACCGTTTAACATTATTATAATACATTTGTTACAATTAATGAACCAATATAGATACATTATTATAACAAAAACCCTTAATTCAGATTTCCTTGTTTTTTTGACCTACTTCCCTTTTCTATTCCAAGATCCCATTCAGGACACCACATTGTGCTCAACACATTATGCCTCCTTAGGCAACTCTTGCCTATGATAATTTCTCAGACTTTCCTTGTTTTTGATAACATTGACAGTTTTGAGGAGTATTGGTAAGGTAATTTTTTGAATGTCTTCGTTGGGTTTTGTCTGATATTTTCCTCATACTTAGGCTAAGGTTACGTGTTCCTGGAAGGAAGTCACAAAGGTAAAGCATCATTTCCATCACTTCAATGCACTTACTATTATAGCACGGTACATACTATTGACTTGATATCACTAAGGATATTAATCTTGATTACCTGGCTGAGGTATTGTCAGGTTTCTGCATTGTAAAGTTACTGTCTTTTCTCCCTTTTCATACTGTTCTCTTTGGAAGGAAAGCACTATGCCTAGCCGACACTTAACAGAGTGGAGATTTATGCCCCATCTCCTTTGGAGCAGAGTAGGCACATAATTTATTTGGAATACTGCAAGTGAGTTTTGCTCATTCTCTCTCTTTTATTTATTCCATTACTTCTTTATGTAAGTGTAGACTCAGAGATATGTATTTTATACTTAGGGTTATAATCCAATACTATTTCATTTATTTTGTTCAAATTGCTTCAGTTTTGGCCATTGAGAGCTCTTTCAGTTGGCTCCTGTATCCCTTTGACATATTCCCATTAGTGTGTGTGTGTGTGTGTGTGTGTGTGTGTATGTGTATGTGTGTGTGTGTTTCTGACACTACAAACGCTCCAGGCTCATCTTGCATATTTCTTGCCCCATTTAGAATTTCTCTAAGGAGCCTTGGTTCTTTCAGTGGAGAATAGTAATAGAAAACAATATCTGGGCACTAGGTAGGCTCGTTATTAGAGGTGCTATTATTATCTAGAGCTGTTGCTTCTAGCCAGTCTCAGCTGACAATGCAACGAGATATATGTGTATATATCAACTCATGTATATTAACATATCAATAAATATTTCTATATGTAACCATCTGTATCTATATTAAGCAAAACATGAACCTGTACTGATGGGTATAATTCTAATCCATTAAACATGGATCATTCTAGCCCCCAGCATTTGCTTGTATGTAACCTCTCAATCCAACAGTGAATAATCTGACTCTCATCATTAACATAAATTCAATTATTGTTCAGTTCTGATATTCATATATAGCAGTAACAGAGTAGTTAACACACACTCCTATGGGAAACAACTTCATCAACAACTTTTCCTATGGGAAACCACAGTGCTTAGTATAGTTGTTTTTGCCTTTAATCTTATAGTTTCCACTGATTTGCAAATTAACTTTGGCCAGCCCTTTTTTCCTGAATCCCCTTTGGTGAAGTTTTTCACATATTTATAATACATTTAAATTGTTTCTCACACTCTCATTCATTCTTGGGAGCTCCCAACATCCTAAATGACATTTAAAAACTTGCATACATTAAGGTTCACTCTTGTGCTGGAAGTTTCTAAGGTTTTCGACACATGCATAATGTCACGTATTCATCATTGCTGTGTCGTAAAAAAGTAGTTTTGCCACCCTAAAAAATCATTTGTGCTTCACCTCATCAACACTTTGTCCTAGCAACCACTGATCTTTTTAGAATCTCTGTAGTTTTGCCTTTTGCAGGGTATCATACAATATGTACACTTTGTATACTGGCTTCTTCCACTTACCAGTGTGTATTTAACATTCAGCCATGTTTTTTTGTGGCTTGATACATCATTTCCTTTTACTATTAATAAATTGCCAAACTATCTTCCAACATGGATGTGCCATTTTTAACTTCCACTAGTAATGAATGAGAGTTCCTGTTGTTCTACATTTTCACCAGCAATTATTTTTATTTTTAGTATGTGATTTTTATAGAATTATTTTTTATCCTTGTAATGTTTTGGGGATGAGTAGATCAGTAGTGATGAATTCTCTTTCATTTCTGATTTTGGTAACTTGTGTCTTCTCTTTTTTTCTTAGCCTGTCTAGAGGTTTATTGATTTTATTCATTTTTTTTTTTTTAAAGAACCAGGTCTTGGTTTCACTGATTTTCTGTTATCTTTTTCTGTATTCCATATTTCACTTCTGCTTTAATTTTTATTATTTATTTTCTTCACATTACTTTAGGTTTGGATTAGCCTTCTTTCTCTAGTATCTTAGTGGGGAAGCTTAGGTTATAATTTTTAATCTTTTTTCTCTTCTAATGTATGCTTCTTTGCTTTGCTTTTGCTGCATGCACATAACTTGACATGTATTTTCATTTAGGTTGAAATATTTTAATTTCTCTTGAGACTTGTTCTTTGAGCCATGTGTTATTTAGGAGTATGTAGATTACTTCAAATATTTGGGGATTTCTAAACTATCTTTCTGTTATTAATGTCTAGTTTAATTTCATTATGAATTGAAAACATATTTTGTATGATTTCTCTGCTTTTAAATTTGTTTAAGAGTATCTCATGCTGCAGAATATGGTCTATCTTGGTGAATGCTTTATTTGAGCTTGAGAAGAATGTGCATTCTTCTGTTCTATTGATAGAATGGAGTATTATATAAATAACTCTTCCTTCATTTATGTATACCTGAGTTTTTGAACTATATCATTTTACTTCTGCCTGAAAAGCTTCTTTTAACATTTTTGCAAGAACAATATGGTGGTGATGAATTCTTTCAGTTTTTGATTGTCAGAGAATGTCTTTATTTTTCTTTCACTTTTTAGAATAATTTTTCTGGATATAGAATTTTACATTGCTTCTTTTTTCTTTTAATAATTAAAATATTTTAGTTTATTCTGTTTTTTCTTGTATGGTTATTGGCAAGAAATTTACTGAAATTCTTATCCTTGCTCCTGTATAGAAAATGTGTATTTCTTTCCCTCTGGCTTCTTTCAAGATGTTTCCTTTGTCTTTGGTTTTCTGCAGTTTGAATATGATATGTCTTGTGTAATAGTTTTGGTGTTTATTCTGCTAGATTATCTCTAAGCTTCCTAGATTTGTGCCTGGATGTCTGACATTAATTTTGGAAAGTTTTCTGTTATTACTACTTCAAATATTTCTTTTGCTCCATTCTTATTTCTTCTGATTACATGTATGCTACACTTTTTGAAGTAGTTCTTTTGTTCTTGGATAGTCTATTCTGTTCATTCTTTTTTTTTTTCTCATTACATTTCAGTTTCTGATGTTTCCATTGATTCATTTTCAAGGTCACTGACTTTATTTGTGCATAGTCTACAGATGAGCCCATCAAAGACATCCATCATGTTTGTTACAGTGTTTTTTTTTTTTTGCAGTAAGTGGGCCTCTCACTGTTGTGGCCTCTCCCGTTGCAGAGCACAGGCTCCTGACGCACAGGCTCAGTGGCCATGGCTCATGGGCCCAGCTGCTCCGTGGCATGTGGGATCTTCCCTGACTGGGGCATGAACCCGTGTCCCCTGCATCGGCAGGTGCACTCTCAACCACTGCACCACCAGGGAAGCCCTCAGTGTTTTGATTTTAACTATTTCCTTTTCTTAGAATTTCTAGCTCTCTGCTTTCATTACCAATCTGTTCTAATGTGTTGTCTACTTTTTTCCTTAGACACTTCAGTATATTAATTATAGTTATTTTAAACTGTGACAATTCTATCATCTGTGTCATATCTGGGTCTGGGTACAATACTACTTTTTGTCTTTAGATTTTTTTTTCTTATATTTTGCATGCCTTGAACTTTTTTCTTGGAATCTGGAAATTTTGTATTGGGTATTTGAAGCTGGGTTAAATTGACTATTAGTGTGAGGATTTATTTCAATCAGGTTAAGTGTTGGGCTGCGTTTAATATTTACTGTTGCTGTAGGTGCCAAAGGCTTCAATTCATCTAGTGTCCTTTTTGTCTTCACGTCTTTTCTTCTCTAAGTACTCTTCTTCAAAGACAGTTTGCATTTTGAAGTTCTTTCAGATGTAATCCACTGGTATCATACTGTCACCCTGTTTCGTGGTGGTTATATGTAGAAGAGGGGAATTTTTGTACAATCTTTGGATTAAATCATAATTTAGTGGTCTTTTTGTCTCTGGGCTGTGATTGCATAAGTGTTTCTTCATTGTTATAGTCTTTTGCCTTCCATAGATTAGACAGAAAACAAAAGAGGGCTGGAGCGGAAGGAATGATGTTTCTCTCGTTTGGATAAGTCTCTGGCAAAGTCTTATATTCTAGGTTTAGGCATTTATTACTGATAATGTGCTGGCATATCTTGCAATGATTACTCTTCACCTCTCTCTGCAGGAGCCACAAAGAGATTTATCTTGGATCTTCAGAGTGATACCCTTGCTCCTGAATAGTATGGTTCTTTAGCAGTAACCCCCTAAGACTACAGGTACAAGGAATTTATGACTCTCATGATAGTCTATACTCAATTTCTAGCAATTCATCAAAATTACCATTACCATTGCTCCTAGTAGCTTATGTTTCCAGTGGGTGGCTTTTGCTCTAGGCAAGCATATCTTGGTTATGATTCTGAATTGGCCTATTTCCAAATGGGATGATGTTTTCCTCTACAACCTCAGTTCTCTTATGGGTGCTAAAAAAAATTGTATTTTCAGTTAGTTCAGTTTTTTTCTTGTTATAAGGACAGAGTGAAAGTTTTTAAGTTCTTTACATGTCAGAGTTAAAACAGGAAACAAAGTATTTTATTTTTCAAGCATAAATTCAAATGAAGCATTAGGCCACAGTTTGCAAATTGTGAGAGTACACGATGTATTGATGGCTATGGGAAGTGAGAAGATGAGGATCATCATCATCTTGATTATCGTCATGATTCTTATCAAAACTTGGCAAAAGAACCATAATATGACTCTTCTCTAAATTTTCATGGAATGATGAGATGGGAAAAATAAGCTAGAATAGTTCTATTTGTATCATCTCATCTTTTCTTAAATAAGCCTTCACCTCCTGTGAGGAAAGACAACTGAAAAGAAATGTCAATCAAGAACTGCAAAAGCAGTTCCTCTAACCGAAGAAATTTTATAAAATAAAAAGCATTTTTATATTTTTTACGAATAATAAAAAATAATTCTCTTTCTTAAATGAACACTTCTGTAAAGAATAAAAGTGAGAAGGTCTAAGTGAGTCTTAAGAGAAGAAATTGAGAGCTTGGCATTCTGGTTTTAATCAATGAGTTGGGATAAGGTTTCCCAGTCCAGTCAGATACACTTTTCCCCAAAACTTGGCTCTCATTTTTTTATCTGCTCACCATGAGATCTTTATTTTTTATCTGAATCTTTTTGATTAACAATTTTCCCATTGCTACTATCTCTAGTCACCTTTTGTCAGCCCTTCTCATGTACATAATTCTTCTCCAGCTATCCCTAATGTTTATGTATCAAATTAAAGCTGTCTAACTTTCTTCTTGAACTTTCTAAGGAATAACAACTCAGTATGTCACATGGCATTCTTTATAAACTAAAGGTGGAAGACACTATTGCACAATAATTCTTTGGGGTCTCAGCCCCAAAGATCTCCTATCTCTCATTATTGAATATCTAATGAAAAAGCTAGGCCAAAGTTCAACAATGCATAAAAAGAACTATACACCATGACTAATGGGGTTTGTTCTAAGTATTCCAGGCTGGTTCAACATTTGACAATCAATAGATATAATCCAACACATCAACAAGCTAAAGAAAAAAAATCATATAATTATATCAATTGATATAGACAAAACATTCCACAATCCAATACACATTCATAATAAAAACTCTCAGCAAACTTGGAATAATAGGAACTTCCTTAACTTAATAAAGAATGTCTACAAAAAACCTGCAGCTAACAATATACTTAATGATGATGGACCATTACCTTAATGGTAGTGGGACACCTTCCCCTAAATTGGGAACAGGCATGGATGTCCTCTTTTACTACTCCTATTCAACGTTGTACTGGAAGTCCTAGCTAGTGAAATAAGCAAAGCAAAGCAAAGCAAAGCAAAGCAAAAAGAAAAGAAAAGAAAAGAAAAGAAAAGAAAATGTATATTGACTGGAAAAGAACAAATACAATTTTCTTTATTCACAGATGAAATAATTGCCTATTAAACTTCTAGAAGAAAGTATTGGAAAACATCTAGATGACCTTAGTTTTAGTAGTGAAACTGCAAAATACAACACGCAAAGCATGATTATGAAAGAACAAAATGATGTTGGACTTTATTAAAATTCAATTTTCTGCTTTGTGAAAGACACTGTTAGAAAACAAAGACAGGCCACAGACTGGGAGAAAATATTTGCAAATCACATGTGTGATAGATGACTTGAGTCCAAGATCTACAAAGAACATTTAAAACTTAACAATAAGAAAAACAACCCATTTAAAAAATGGGTAAAAAATCTGGATAGACACTTTAACAAAGAAGATATGCAAATAGCAAATAAGCACATACAAAGCTACACAACATGCGTTTTCATTAGAGAATTGAAAATTAAACAAGTTACCACTGCAGACCTATTGGAATGGCTAAGCTCCCCAAAACACTGACAGTATCAATTGCTGGTGAAGAGGCAGAACAATAGGTGGGGGATTGTTGGTGGGAATGCCAAATGGTACAGTCATGTTGGAAGAGAGTTTGACAGTTTCTTATAAAGCTAAATATAATTTTAACATAGGATACAGCAATCACACTGTTGAATATTTACCCAACTGATCTGAACATTTATGATGAATTTTCATAACTAATCAATATTATGCATGAAAAATTTCAAAAGTTCAAGAATCAAAAGGAATTTTTTTCCCTGTTCTTAATAATCAGAGGCATAAGGCATTTTTGTATACCTACAGTAGTGAAACTTCCTTAAGTATTCTTATAAAAAGAAGAAATTAGGAGCTGTTATGTAGAAATTTATCCAGATATAATTTTGGCTTATGAATAAGATCAAAATGTCAAATCTTATGTCTCTGAATAAGTCAATTGTAATATTTTCTTCTTGGTTTGAAGATATTTGCCATGTTGTTTTACATTTTGGTGACACTGACAATGAAATATATTAGATTTTTCTTCTGGAAAGAGTACTTCATATATATATTTGATATAGTCACCTTAGGTAGATATCAGTTGCAATCTTTCTATTAGGCTAAGCTTAATAATTGATATAAAATTGATGGATTCCCTGAGTCAGAGATAATTCATTGATGGTGCAGGACATTTTTCCAAAATTTACTTCAGAATAAAGAGATTTTTGGAGAAAATGTGCAAAAACTGCTATTATGTTATTTAGTATTGCCATCTTTTATATAGAGATGTAAAATACATTTCAGAGTGTGAATATTTAAGGCTCTCAATAAATTTAATGAATAAATTGCTTTTCAAAATTATTGTGCTAACTTTTATTCCCACCAATTAATGAGGACTTAACCTATTAAGCCCTGTGAGCATTGGGTATTAAATATTTTGACAATTTATTTTCATTTACATTTCTTCTAGTTTTTTCAAGTTAACTTTTAAAAATATATTATTTGTAATTTTGTGAATAGTTTTTAATGTCCTTTATTTATTTAGATCTTATTGCTTTTTGTTTTTACTTTATTTTAGTAATTTTGGTACTTTGGACTTTGAAAAAATGTCCATTTTGTATAAGTTGTCAAATTTATTGAATGCAAGATGTTCAAAACATTCCCTTATTATCTTTCTAACAACAGTATGATCTACACTAATGCCCTTTCTTCTATATTTGATATTTGTAATTTGTGCCTTCTCTACTTTCTTATTAATTAGTCTAAATATAAGCTTAAAATTTGTTAATCTTTTCAAATAACCATCTTTGAGTTTAATTTACCTCTATTGTATATAATTCTATCTTAGATATATTATACCTTTTAACTTACTTAAGGTTTAACTTCCTCTTGTTTCTCTATATTTTTAAGGTGGAAACTCAGATCATTGATCTTAGACCTATCTTCTTTGGAAATATAAGTACCTAAGGCTATAAATGTTCCTCTACACAATGCTTTACCTTCATTCTACAAATTTGAATGTGTCATGTTTTAATTTTCAATAATCCAAAATATTTTCTAATGGTCTTTTAAATTTTTTCTTGGTTCTACTGGTTATTTAAAATTTATTTGTTTGATTTCTAAGTATTTTGAGATTTTCACAAAAGTCTTTGTTATTGATTTTTAGTTTAATTCCATAGTGGTCAGATTACAATTCCATATGATTTCATTCTTATTAAATTTATTGAGGCTGGTTTCATGTTCCAGAATGTGATCTATGCTATTGAATGCTTTATTTGAGCTAAAAAGAATGTGTATTCCATCATTTTCAGCAAGTTGACCTCTATTTAATGTTTAGGAAAGTGGGGCAATGTTTTTCCAGTTTTCCCTATCCTTAGTATTTTCTGTCTACCTTTCCTAGCAATTATTGAGAGAGGTGTTGAAAACTCTAATTATAATTTGTCTATTTACTATTTGCTTCCAATATTTTGAAACTCTGTAATTAGATGCATACACATTTAGGATTATTACATCAGTTTGTTAAATAGATCCTTTATCATTTTGAAATAACTGTCTTTATCCTTAGTAATATTTCTTGTTCTGAAGGCTACTTTACCTGATATTAAAAAAGCTACTTAATCTTATGATTTTTGTTTACGTTGGATACTTTATTTTTAACCTATCCATGTTTTTGTATCTAAAGTAAATTTTTTATGTCCCGTATACTGTGGGGTCTTGCTTTTTTATCTAGTCTGACAATAGCTGCTATTTAACTTTTTGGTTTAGACTGTTTGAATTAATGAAATCATTAATGTGGTTTTATTTTTCAAATCTATCTTCATGCTACTTGCTCTTTCTAAAAAATTGTCTTATAATGTGATTTTTTTACATAACACAAAATTATTTTAAAGTGAACAATTCAAAGGAAATTAGTAATTTACAATGTTATAAACCACTACCTTTATCTAGTTCCAAAACATTTTAATCACCTCAAAAGGAAATCACATACCCATTAAGCAATTACTCCCCATCCTGACACCCTACTCCTCAGCCCTGGTTCACCACAAATCTGTGTTATGTTTCTATGGATTTACCTATTCTGAATAGTTCAAACGAATGGAACTATACACTATGTGCCTTTTGTGTCTGGCTCCTTTGACATGGCAGAATGTTTTTTATATCATCTACTTTGTAGCATAGATCTATAATTCGTTCCTTTTTATATTGTAATAATATTACCAACCCATTGTATGCATATACTACAATTCATTCATTCATTGCCATTGAGCTGTTTACACCTTATGGCTATCATGAATAGTGCTGCTACAAATATACATGTACACGTACTTGTTTTAGTACCTACTTTCCATTCTTTGAGGTATGTGTATACCTATGAGTAGAACTGCTGTAGGTTCACATGGTAATTCTATGCTTAACTTTTTGAGAGAACACCAGTTTTTCACTGTGATCAAACCGTTTTACCTTCCTGTCAGCAATATACAAGGGTTTCAATTTCTCCACATCCTTTCCAACACTTGTTCCCCAACCCCCTTTTAAAAAATAACTATCCTAGTAGGTATAAAGTAGTATCCCTTTGAGGTTTTATTTGAATTCCCCTAATGACTAAGGATGTTTAGCATCTTTTCATGTGCTTTTTGGCCTTTAGTGTATCTTCTTTGGGGAACTGTTTATTCAACCCTGCCCATTTTTTAAATTAGGTTGTCTTTGTATTGAATTGTTAGTATTCTTTGTATATTCTGGATATGAGACTCTTATCAAATACAAAATTTGCAAACATTTTTTGCCATTATGTATGTTGTTTATTCACCTTCTTGACAATGGTCTTTCATGTACAAAAAGTTTTTAATTTTGATGAAATCCAACTTATCTATTTTTCCTTTTGTTGTTCATGTTTTTGATTTCATATCTAAGAATTATTCTTTGCCAGATCCAAGGTTATTGAGATTTACCCCTGTTTTCATTTAAGAGTTTTATGGTTTTAGCTCTTATATTTAGTTTGTTGAAGCATTTTGAGTTAATTTTTGTATACGGTGAGAGTTAGGGGGTCCAATTTTATTTATTTTTGCATGTGGATTTGCAGCTATCTACATATTATTTGTTGAAGAGACTTTTCTTTTCCCCATTCAATTTTCTTGACACCCTTGTTGACTCTCAGTTGACCATATATGTATGGTTTTATTTCTGGAATCTTATGTCTATTTCACTGATCTACATGTTCATCTACATTGCTTTGGTTACTGTAGTTTGGTAGCAAGTTTTGAAAGTGGGAGTGTGACTCCTCCAGTTTTATTCTTTTTCTATATTTTTTAGGTGTTTGGGAACCCTTGAAATCCTGTATGAATTTGAGGATCAGCTTTTCCATTTCTACAAAAAAGCAGCATTAGAATTTTGATAGGGATTGCATTGCACCTATAGATCACTTTGGGTTGTATTGTCATCTTGACAATATTAAATTTTCTAATCCATGAACACGGGATGTCTTTCCCTTTATTTAGGTTTGTGAAATAAATTTGGTTTTGATTTGCCCCATGTGTTGCTTATTCTTCTTTTCCTCTAATTAAACTTCTGCATTTATTAAATTTTTGTTTAGTGGTTTTATTTAAGGACTGCTTTTGGATTATTAGCTATATCCCTGTTTTTTGTTTTTTTTTTTTGTGGTTACTCAATGGATTGCAACAGACATCCTTAATTTATCACAACTGAGTTTCAAATAATACTACATGACATCATGCTTAATGTAGGATTACAGTTCACTCTTGAACTATGTGGAGGTTAGGGTGCCGACCACTCACAGTTGAAAATCTGAGTATAGCTTTACACTCTGCCCTCCATATTTGTGGTTCCAGATCCAAGGATTCAACCAAACACCAACTGTGTATTATTGTAGTATATATTTATTGAAAAAAATCCTCCTATAGATGAACCCATGCAGTTCTAACCAGTGCTGTTCAAGGGTCAACTGTTTTACAATAGTATCTTTCCATCTCCCTTCCATTCTTTATCCTTATCCCCTTCCATTACATTTACAACTTTTGACATTCATCAATATTTGGGTAGATTCTAGTTTCTATCTAGTGTCATTTTCCCCTCAACCTGAAGTACTTCCTTTAACATTTCTTATAGTCTACACCTACTGGCAACAGATTTTGTCATCTTTATTCATAGTTCTTTATTTCATAATAGTTTTTGATAGATGATTTGCTAGTTAAAGAATTCTAAATTACCAGATTTTCTTTCAACTCTTTAGAGATGATGTTTCATTGGTTTTTGTTTGCAGTTTCTGAAAATAATTCTGTGAACTTCTGATCTTATTTCCTGTGTATATGCCTTCTTTTTCTGGGTGTTTTAAAGATGTTTTTTCACTTGCTTTCAACAAGTAGTTTTCATTGTGTTTATTCCATTTTAGATTACTTGACATCTTGGATCTGTGTATTTATAATTATGAAATTTATATAACTCAATCTCTTTCTGGAACTCTAATTACATGTATATTAGACTACTCTTTTATCTCTATGCTACATTTTTAATAGTTTTTATTGCTGTGCTTTCAAGTTCACTTATTTTTCTTTTAATGTATTTCATCTGATGTTGATTCAAAATGTGAAATTTTTACTTCCAGAATATTTTATTTCCAGATATTTTTATCTCCAGGATTCCCTTTGATTATCTTTTATACCTTATATCTCTCTCTTCATTATGTCCATGTTTGTCTTTAAATCTTGGAACATATTTATAATATTTATAACAGCTGTTTAATAGTTTCTGTCTCTTAAGTCTATCATCTGTTATTTTTCTGTTTGTTTCTAATGACTGTTTATTCTGGATATGTTTTACATTTTTCTGCCTCATTACATTCAGTAAATTTTGAATGGATGCTGGATATTGTAAATTTTATAATGTAGAGTACTGGATTATGTTATATTTCTTTAAAGAACATACTTTATTCTTACAGGTAGTTAAACTCCTTGCATAACAAGGTGAGTTTCTTCCGGCTTATTCTGAATTTTCATAAGGTGAGTCTAAATAGCCTAGAGGCTACAGCTAGTTTCACTTGACTTCTAAAGCTTGACCTTTCTTAATCTTAATATATATATATATATATATATATATACAATTTCTCTCCACTTTGGTTAGTAGGAAAACTGGAATTACTCTCAGATCTCTCTGAAGTCTGAAATTATTAAGCTTATAGATTCTTACTAATTGTTCTTTCCCTATAGCTGGTCGTTGCCTGTCTCATGAAATTTCACTTTATGGATGACAGATGGGGTTCAGACAGAAATACAGTAAAGCTCTTTCTCTGTTTTGTTCCCTACTCTCTGTCACTCTGCCCTATAAATTCTAGAAACCTCTGCCTCCCAAAATAGTAAGCTTTGCTTCCTTAACTCAGTGAAACTTCAAATTCTGTTTTGTTCAACCCTCTCTGCCCCTGCTTGGGAAATTGCCTCTAGTCAGAATATGAGCATTAAAGTAAGGTCTGCCTCAATTTTTTTCCTTCCTAGTTAACCAAGGGAGAGCAAATTACAAAAAAAGTATACTTCATGAGTGGAAACATATATTTACCAAAATTTACAAATTATTTTTTTCTTTTTAGTTGCTAAAAGGTAGACTTTACAAAGAAATGTTTCCTAATTTTTTTCAGAGGTTTCATTGTTTAGAATTAACAAGAAATTTTCTTTATAGACCAGATGAAATCAATTTTGAATCATAATCTTAACAGTCTGAAAAAATCTCAATTCTGTAATTTTAACTTATCATAATTTCATTAGCTATACAAACAATAATGTTTCTTTTAAAGGCCTTAAATGTCTTTCATAGATTATACCATTTATCAGATTTGGGAGGTGAAAAACTTATAAGTTAAAGCAAATTATTTCCATTATAAGTGCAGATACAAATTAACCAAGGAGTAGATTTCAAATCTCTCAAGAAAGCCTCATGATTCATTCACCTGTCATTCCAGCATATATTTATGTTGTATGAGGCATCAAAAATTTTCATGAATAATCTCTATTTTCATTTCTTAGATCAAGGTTTACTTCCTCTGTGCTGCTACATTTTTGTTTTCATCAGTCTCCAAAAAAATTGGCTTGATTTGTTACTTGTGTCTACTCTGCAGATCTCTGAGTGCTGTATGACTCTTCCCAGCAAGAACACTTTCAAATGGCCCACAGTTCCCCCACCTCTCTCTTCCCGAAGGCAAACAGATACACTTATTGCTTTGCTAAGGAACTATACAGGACATTTATTTTCAGTGGAGTAGTTATAAAGCTTAATAATTTTATAGATTAATTGAAGAAAGTCATATTTCCTTTCTTCTTGATTCCCTCAATTATGGAAGCAAAGTTTGAGAGACTCAAAGGAATGTTTTTACTTTTAAAAAGTTTTCCCATAAAAGCCACTCTATGACTTCTGTTTACAGTTCATTGTACATGTCTAACTGTAAGACAATGTATAGCTGTAAGGGAGTCTGACAAAGTACTTTTACTTTCCAGCTTCCATAATAGAGTTCATCTTTCTAAACTACTAGTTAATAAAATCTACAGTAAATTATTGTCTTACTTTCTGGTTGAATAATTACTGCCTATCTTCTTCAAATTTTAAAAACCTGAAGTAGATTTGGTACAAGATTGCTCTTTAAACTTACTTACCATTTTAACCTTAACTGAAGTTAATGAATTTGGAAGGAAGAGGATTATTTCTAAATTTGTTCAACATGGAGAACTGTAAAAGTAATTGATGGTTCATCATTTTAATTTTATCACTGAAAGACTCTGTTTCAGAGCCCAACTCTAAGACCATACCATCTCAGATTTGAATCCAGGTTGTGTATTTTAGGCAAGTGACTAAATTTCACAAAGTCTCAGGTTTTTTCTTTAAAATGCAGATAAATATGTCTAGATCATAAGGCTGTGGGAATTTAAAGAAGCAATATGTGTTTATGCTTAGTTCAGTGCCTAGAAGAAATTAGATCTTAATATATGATAGCTATTATTACTTTTAGTGTTAACTATTATTTAGCAACTCAGATTGTGGCATAGTGTTAGTTCAAATTACTTTCTTAATTTGTATTAGCTATCAAAGTATAGTTGAACAAAATTATATTAATTCAAAAAACCCTGTCATTGAACATATGTAGAGAAAGTTGCATTTGTTTAGCACAACATGAAATGAATATTTATTAACATCCAATTAATCACATTGTAAATGACATTATCAGAATAATATATATAAATCAGTGGGTACAAAAATACCTATAGGATTTGGGTCATACATATAATTTCCTAATCTGACTCAGTTTGTGTATACTTGATGCCATATACTTGCTGAGAATTTGGTTCTCATGAACTGGAAGACAAAACTTAGAATCAGGCCATGTAAGTGGTCTGGTACAAAATCTTACTATCAACCCGTTATTTAAAAATTCAGAGATAGATGTGTTAACATTTAGAAAGAGGTTTGAACCTTCCTTATCTCAAGGTTTCATGTTTTTATGTTGTATATTAATTTCCTAGGGCTGCCATAACAAAGTATTACAGATTGAATGGCTTAAACACAGAAATTTATTTTTTCACAATCCTTGAAGCTAGATGTCCAAGATAAAGTGTTAGCAAAGTTGGTTTCTTTTCCTCAGCTTATAGAAGGTCATTTCCTCTCTGTGTCTTCATATGGTCTTCCTTGTGTACATTTCTTCATCCTAATCTCTTCTTATTATAAGGACATCAGTCATATTGGATTAGGGCTCAACCTAATGATCTCATTTTATTACCTCCTTAAAGATCCTATCTCCAAACACAGTCATATTCTGAGATATTAGGGCTTAGGACTTCAACATATGCATTTGAGGGTGACACAATTCAGCCTATAAAATGTGGGTATTAGATTGTGAAATAGTGGATATAGGAAGGAGCATTCTTAATTTTGTTTATTCAAATCTTTGATCCATAAAGTAATTTTTAAGTCATATTCTAATTCTAATGGCTTTCTTATTGTGAAAAAATAGGGCAGTGGTGCTGTAATAATTGATGGATTTCCTTTGAAACTATCTAATAGCTTATTTTTAAAATCATATGAAGTGTTTAATTTTTAAATTAATGCTTTGATGCATTGAGAATATCCATTTTCTCTGCATGGTCACAAAATGAATTGCAAAACCAAAAATATGGCTTAGGTAGTTAGAAACACCTGTTTGAAATTTATGCAAAACTAGGAACATTTGAATACCTTGACAATGTATTTGTAGAACTTAATAGAGACTATCATTTATTCTCTTGGAAATTAAAGATTAATTAAAGCTAAATCCCTATTCATAAGTTTTCTGCTGTTATGTATTTTGCTAACTATTTTTACTCTTTTTATTGCATATCTGAGAATGTGTTATTGGTGAATTCCTATTTATCATAATTATTATCATCTGAGACCTAGTGGAATTATTTTTTAGCAGATGCTATTATTTATAATTATTGATTGTGTGCAACTTTGTGTATACATAGCATAAGAGGAAATTATTGAAAGCACAATATTTATTTTCCTTGTCTAATGTGCCATAGTGCTTCAAAAATTGTAATGCTGAAAAAAAAATAATGTTTGATGAGGCACAAGGAACTGTTCTCAGAGGCTCACACAGAATGGCACGTGGTAACTTCCAGGAAAACATTTTAATAGTAGTGAGATTTTCTTTAATGTCTGCACAGTTGTAATACAAATTAGGTAAAAATAACAAAATGTATAGATGTATTCTAGAGTCATTGTATTTATTTTGTCTAGTATGTATTTTTCCTGAAAGTCACTTCCTTCTACTAGATATTTATTATGCACAATTATGTGTATATATATATATATATATATGTGTGTGTGTGTGTGTGTGTGTGTGTGTGTGTGTGTGTGTGTATTTATTACATAAATATGCTTGGCTTTATAAGTTTTCACATTAGCTTGTTATGTAACGCAGCATGCAATTTTGTCCTTTGTTAAACATTTCCAGTGGTTTATATTGTTTTCAATAGATGAATTAGAAAATCTCAGAAAACTGGTGACTGAAATTGCAATGGGAATGGTACAATCCATTCTGAAACCTGCCTTTTGGTGTTTACCTCAAAACATGCTTCTGCGTGTTTGCTTGATTTACATTTAGCAATATCTATGTGCAAATAGTAATCATACACCAAAGTAAACAGGACTATATGCAATTGCTTCCTCCGTTTCTTCAATTGCAGTTGCAATCCCATAGATTTCCATCTCGACAGTTAGCATAATTAGAAAATTCTCTTTGTCTTATTAAATGTGACTCTTCTCAATAGAATTCACTTCATTGCCAGCAAAGAACAGAAAATATACTTCAAATCTAAAATAGGAAGTCAAGGGGGGCTGTTTTATTTTTATCTGTCTTTGTGCCAGTGACATTATTATCAAAGGATATTGTAATGCTGAAAATGTACTTTGGGGATTTAAATCACGCGTTAGCCTGGAAAGCAAAAAGTGCTGTAGGGCCCATGCAATATATTTTCTCATTAATCTGATTGAAAGATTATCCTTCCTATAGCTATGAAAAGTCTAATACTCGTATATCCATCTTCTATGCTAGTAAAATTCAGCTTTATGCAAAGTCATTGTCTCTTGTGTCGAGAGTCCAAGACTTTTCTTCTCTTGGCATAAGTCCATCTGTATTAAAATAAAGTCAAAGCAGGCCACCATTTCATGCACACATTTTGATTATTTCATAAGCTGCTGTGGAAAATGGAAGTATCAGCAAGCTATGCAGTTTCCTGGTAATGTAATGCTGTCATTACCTCAGTGGTCATGTGAGAAAGTTTAGCTGTACTGTCTTTGACAAATGTTCAGTGAGTCAAAACAGTGCATTTAAATGAAATGCAGATATGAATGAGCCATTATTGCAATCACAACTCCAGCTTAAAAATTATCTTCTGTGAATATATACACTTTCTCTGTAACCTGACATTTGTGGTACAGAACTAGCTATGCATTTACTCTCCCACCATTCACCCCGCCTCTTTTCTGTACATCCTCCCCCAGACTCAGAATGAAGGAAGGTATTATGATCAGAGGCTGTATGCAGTAATTGAAGACACTCCTGATGATTCCATGCAATCAGAGTGACACGTTATCTGTGAAGAAAATTAAGTAAAGAAACAAAGCAGATTTATAGGTTGCTTTGCTATGGTCAGTGCCTCTACAAAGATTAGCAAATGTACACATATAAGCACCATCAAAAAAAAAAAAGGAAAAAGGAAAAACAAAACAAAACAGAACCAACAACCACTTATATGCTTTTCCACATAAGAGGCTCACAAAATTTTGTATAACCTTAGTCGTAACTCCCAGCGCTTAGCGATTTTAAGTTTTAATGAAACTACAGAAAATGTCTTAAACTGAATGATTTCTATTCAGAGCACTCAGAGTGCTGATACCATGAACAGTATAGATGGCTCCAGCCATAACTGTCACACAGATAATATTCTTTTATGCCTCAAGACACTAAGATGGTGCTGTAGATAACCAAAAGAAATAAGCTGCCACCATCACTAATCTGCAGCTTTGAAACCGTATAGCTTTTGCATGGTTAAGAGAAGGTACAATCACCTACCAGTGTAATAGAGAAGACATTTTAAAAGTGAACAGGACCTGGAAGAATTAAGGCTTTCATATTTATTTGTAATCCATATGCACCATGGATCAAATCATCCATATCCGATTTTATGTGTTTATGTATGACAATTGGAAATGCAAAATGAGCTGGGGACTTTCCATTCCCCCAGGACATTTTTGCTAATGTCGTGAAATGAAAATCTAAGGAGTATTTGGCCTTAGTGTTTCCTTCAGAGGTTAACTTTGGAAATCTTAAGTGTGTTCTTATGGCTGGATTTGTAATGTATGTAGCAGATTAGAATGTATTATGATATTCAGATGCACCACCCAAACAGTATAAAAAAAATTGCTGCCTGTATTTTTCTCACCCAGCAAATATTGCTTGAGGGCTTTTCACATGGATAAAATTGAATTTTACATTCCAATTGCATAATGTGACTTATCAGCTACTTTCTGTATGTGTGAGCCTGGGGTTTGGTGAACACAAATCATAACCAAAGTTGGATGAACATCTTCCATAAAGCTAAGATACTAGATCCATAAAAAAAGAACATAATTAGGTTTATGTCTGGAGCTACATTTTGGGGTGAAATACATCATTTCATATCACAATGGAATGCATCTTTACTGGCGAGGAAAAATACTATTCCTTGCTACTTGCCCATAAGAAAAAAATAAATATAAGATCAAAATGAATTTTGAAATACCAAAGGTATTTATTTTTATTTAATTTCAACGGTCGTTTTTTATATTCAGTTTGGAAATCTCAAATCAGAAATCCTTTCATTTGAGAGTACAGGCTGACATTCAAGACTCTAGGAAACAGAGAAAACATAATGATAAACCAAATATCATGAGAATTGGACCCTACGATAAAACCATTTTCTCATTATTTGTTCTAAGAATGTGATAGCTTTCCAGGGAAAAGAAAAAATCTACTTGAAAATGTAGAGCAAGATATACAATTTTTTTAATCGAACACAAGAACTATCAATACTAATCTGCTAATTTGTGCCCCAAAATGTAATCATATTGTTGGGACAAAAACACAATGCATTCAGGAAGCTATTAAATGCACAGCAGTATTTGAAATCGAACCACAGTGACTTGTTGTTATGGCAGGCTGACATTATTGGTTCTTGTATATAGTTACATAATGATCTCTGAAGCCAGCTTTAAAAACTGTTCTATAAAACCAGTTAACAGATGTCAAAATCTGACTAAGAGTCAACTTTCTAAGACACTTACTTTACAGCTACATTTAAGAACCTTTTGTCTACGTTAAAAAATAAAAATCCAAAACCAACGTATTATACTATTTTCTCTCTCCAAAGGATCTCTGTTGCACAGTAAACTCTATTGCCTTTTATTCCAAATTTATTAGGGATGTCATCATCCAGTGGTCATTAACCTAAAAAATATGCACCACTGAAATTATGTTGATGTGAAGTAAAAGATTGTTATGATTTTTTTCTGTCTGCTTTACTAACACAGCATACAGTTTTTACTCTGTATAAAGATTCATTATCTTTCTATAGAAAGTTTGCATCATTTCAAACATACAAAAGACAGTATAATCAGAAATCATTTTATCTATAACATCATCATACTATTATGGTCATATCGTGTAACATAATAGGATTTGCTGTGAATGTCATCTTGTAATATGAAAAAATAAAAGAGTGATGGTGCTATAGCAGCCAGTAGTATTGTGGACAAATATTTTGGATCATTATTTTCTAACTCAAAGTAAATGATTTGTCCTCACAATAGTTATAAAATAAAAATGAAAATACACTTGAAATAATTAAACATTCTCTTCCCTTTTCTAGTGTCTATATAAAACAACTCAAAAATTAGTATACACAAAAAAGAAAAAAAAAACATTTTCAATGCTTTTGCGTATTTCTCAAATAAAGAAGGTGGAATCTAGAAAATAGAATTGTTACAGTAAAACTGCTTTCTGTTCTGTGAAAGCCCTTGTTTTTGTAATTGTAAATGAAGCTGTTTCATCTGGTTTATGTGCTGCTGTTCCCACTATTGCAGCTCAGGGCAATACAAATGATTAGTTGCCTGATTCCAGATTCATACAGGCTCAACTATAACAACTAGACTCCGGCATTTAAATGACTGAACTGATGTGAGAACATAAACCATTCCAGACCATTTATACAAATGGAACCGGCCAGGCATTTTATCAAATCTCCTATTACAAGAAAAAACCCTGTATCACCTCCATGCAATTCTTTTGTTTGTTTGTTTTTTACTCACAAAATATTGGGGTGTGCTTTATGCTAATTTTTAATTTTAAAAAGTTTTGCTATAAATACCACCACCAAAATGATATTTTCAGGTCACAGCTGCAAATGGTCAAAGCCTCATGTTTCACTCAGTTACATTTCAGTGAAGAGGTCTCTATAAAAAATATTTCCTTCAAAGGAAAGCATCTTTTTCTGCAAATTAAATTTCTGAGAAGTTTCCCTGGAATACAAAAGTGTGGATTTCAACTGAGCTCAAAAGATACAATTTACATATAAAAATCAATCATTCTATTTTGGGTTGAACATCAAAATTACGTGCCTAAGCTTTCATATTGGTAATTTCATATTCCTAAAGAGTTTGAAATGTCAGTGAATACTCTCCAAATCCTCATTTCTACCTTTCACCAGAAGTTCTAGAATGTCAGTTTGAAAAATTGCACGAACTGTATGAAGTTTTACAAAAAATTTCAACACATAATTTAAACAGCCTCCTAAATTAGCACAATTGAAATTTAGATTTTA
Organism: Delphinus delphis; assembly: GCF_949987515.2. Taxonomy (NCBI): domain Eukaryota; kingdom Metazoa; phylum Chordata; class Mammalia; order Artiodactyla; family Delphinidae; genus Delphinus; species Delphinus delphis. Next base: position 19,870,119 of record NC_082699.1, read on the forward strand.
ATACCATGGTTTATGAGCTTGAGCTTCTGCCTCCCTGAAGTTAATGGAATAGTAACTGGCAATAATATATGTGAAAAAGATTAGAAAGAAATAACTGAATTTTTTAAGCCACCCAGGCAGATTAGTCCCTTTACTTACAATAATAATGAACACTATGAACAACATGAATGACAATGAACGGCAGAACAACAAGAACAAAATGGAGAGCACGACTTTTATGAAGGTTTATAAGAAAAATTAAGAACCAGGCAGAATTTTATTAACTGAGATGAAAAATTAGTTCAATTTTTTTAAGACTATTTTTTAGAGCAGCTTTAGGTTCCCAGCAAAACTGAAGGGAAGGTAGAGAGAATTCCCCTATACCCCAGAGATAATTAGAGCAGGCAGTGACTTTATCTATGTGATGGTAGTAGCTTGGAATGGAAAATAACTGGTAAGAACAGACTATTTAGGGGGTGAAATATGTGGATAGATGGAAATATAAGTCTAAGTTTCCCAACCAACCAATGGTGATAAGGGGATCTCATATAGAACAAACAGTATATGCGATGTCATGAGGAATATATAAGCAGTTTGATATTATGGGAACATCAAGAATAGGGAGGAACACATTAAATGAAACTAGGAGGTGAACAAAGATCAGGTTATAAAACGATCTTAGACCGTAGTAAAGATCTTTAATTTTATTATTTAGGCCACTTGGGACAGGGGATTGTCAAGAAAGATATTTAGTATGGGAAACGGATGATAGACTTGAGACTATTTGTGCTAGTTTCAAGTAAGGAATCCATATGAAGGGATTGTGGTGTTGAGGAGAGGGTTCCAGGGGTTCAGGCTAAGTAAGGGAAACCAGAAAGCTACTCCTTTAAGCCCTAGTGGGCACACCGTCTGCAGTCACATACCCCTTAGTGAATCCATACCACCACCTACTAACCACTACCACAGAAATCATTGTATTTGGGGTAACCATGTACCTGTCTATGCCATAACTCACCATCCGTCCCAGCCTCCAACCCACCTTCGAGATGATAAACTCATTGAATGTAAACTTTGTCGTCTCCCTCCCCCATACAAACCATAGTGTGGTACATATTAAGGCTCAATAAGTGTTTAAATGCATCAATAAGAATTTTATGGAAAATTAAAAACATCACTGTGTAACATTAGGCCTGTGTTGTTTCTAGCTATTTCTACAACCTGAAATCAGCCACACATTTATTACTATTTTAGATACCTACTAAACTTGTAAAAATTACATGAGAATGGAATTTTTAAATTTAATTCCAAAGTTATATCTCATACATAAGTTTACAAACTTTATCTTTCATATAATGAATATCTAAAAGTTAACTTATAAAGGAAGGCAACTAAAGTTGATTCAGTACTCTCTGAGTCTCAAAACACTGTTATATGGGGGTTATTACTAGGGGTCATAACTGGAGGTCTAGGGATACCTGAATCACATCTCTTTCCTTTCTACTGGAAGTATGAAATTAAAATAAATTTCTTTTTTCAAAAATAGAAAACAGAATAGAGAAATGACTTTAGTAAGAGTTACGCAAGTTTCTGAGAATGTAAGCAAAGGTTGAATAAAAGCCAAGCTGATGCTTATGGCCTAGGCTCAAACCCTACATGGAGCTTCAAACTTCTATCTAAAAATAAACCTTGGATCCACACAGTTAGGTAAGCTGGCAAGGAGAGGGAGATAAACAGACCCCAGGAGAGTCCCTGGGTCCATTTAAACACCAATTATAAGGAAGCAGGAGAGAAAGGTTCCTTTGGAGCCCTGTTCTATCTAGTTGATTCCATTACTGCATTTGGAGTAGAAGAGGAACATCCAGGGGTCTGAGGTAGGAATATGTAAAAGGGAGTGGGAGTTTTTCTTTTAACACAGTGTCTCTAGCAAGAGATAACTTTGGCTCATCAGTGCTTGACAATCTTGCCAAAATAAGCCATAGAGATCCTTTCTTTACAGAGTAGATGATATTACTATTATTTTATGGATGAATAAGATGAAATTTAGAGAAGTTATATGGTTTGCCAAAAGGTACAGAGGTAGAGAGGCTGAAATTTTTACCACATTTGCCAGGCTTTAAATCTGTGCTCTAACTGAAACCATATGGGAGAGCCTTAGTTGATGCCATTTGGTGCACAAGATCCACCTAGTAAACTCTGTCGAAACACTTAACTCCTCAGAATTGTCAGCTGATAAAACGGCTGCTGCTTAAACCATTAAGTTTTGGGGAAGTCTGATATGCAGCAATAGATAGCTGAACTACATGCATTTTCTGAGAGTATCTTTATTTAGTACTGTATACTTTAATAAAACATGCATGTCCTTACTGATTAAGGGGTTAGAGGGAAGGGAGCCTCACTTAGCTTAATGTTGAAATTCATTCTAGAACCACAGTTGATCTGAGATCACTAGTAGAGGTCTGGAGAGCTTCCCAGATAGTCAAAGCTTAAATAAACAAAGTATTGTGACTTTTTTTTTTAATGAATCAAGATCATATTACATACCTTCACCAGAGAAGTAACCCTTGGCAAACACTGAAGAATAGTCTATTGACCCAACTTTCAACAAATACATAAACTAACAATCCTGTATCATTTAATTAAAAAAGTCAGTATTTCCAAGTTAGAGCCCTGTCAAAAGCAGAAAAAATCATGTTCCTGTACATTATGATTCTCAAAATGTAAACAAAAGTATGATACTTTTTTTTCATACTCTGTCTATGCATCTCACTTCTTTTACTCAGGTACTTTTAAGCAATTTCTCTGAACTCAAACATTTAGCTGCTAAGTGGATTTGGCTCTTTTCAAAATGTTTTTACATAAATGACAATAGTAGCAAATAAAAATGTTGTAGATTGCCTGGGCGATTATTATTATCAGCAGCAGGTTCTTGTGAAACATAAGATTTTTAGCCTAATTATTGAGGAAAGCTGTATGGAATCGACCTTTCAAGCATATAAATGATTGAAATAAAGATTTAAATGTAATCAAACGTTTACATGTTATGTTGGTCAATGGAAGTTATATTTGTGATTGTGAATTATGCTGAAAGTTAATATTATTAAAAGGAAACAAGAAACATGATGATTAATAATTCATTAGCATTCTTTCACCTTCCTTTAAAATAAGCTATTACCTGAATTGTGGGAAAGCAGATAATAGACTATAATTTATCATTTTTCAGGGACTAGAAATGGTCCTATATTTTAAATCCTTGTTTTAATTATCTAGCCTGATATTTTGATAACCAATATTATAACACCAGGAGTCTCAGAAGATACTGTAGGAGAGATATTTTGACATATTTAGTCTACATTTCTTGATTTCATAGTGAGATTGTAATGAGGAATTCCCATTTACTCTTGAGCTCAGCATTTAGATAATTGAATAATAAACCACAATCAATGAGAACCTTTAAAGATTGTCACTCTTATGTTAAGATTGAACTTAAAAAAAAATAGCTTCTTAGCTTGCAAACATTTTTGGCTGAACCCCATTTGGTATTCAGAATGTAAATGAGATTTGTTATCAGGCAGGAAACCTGAAACTGATTTAACCTAGATATTAATCTTCATATTAAGGACATATTTACATTTCTTGCATAGCACAGTAGGTTAGCACTAAGGAGGATCTGCATTTAATTTTTTTAAAATGGCTTAGCTCAATTGATGTACAGTGCATATTTCTCATTTTAACTATTTTGTTTATTTCATAGATTCTTTTATTTTCCCATGGTCATGTTAAGGCTTGCTGGATTGAAAATATGCCGCAAATAGAAGCCAAACCACAGTAAAATGACTCTGCCTAACCCTAAGAGTTCCAGTCATTTCCTTTTATATTTTATAATAAGATATGACAACTCAATTTAAAGAAAATACACAATAGTTGCTGACTACAGTGAAAAGTTTATATTAAAATAATGTGTTGCTGTGGGGAGGTGGATAATTGAGCATTCAGTAGGTATTTTCTGGCAGGGCTCCTGAAATAAGCAAAAGTAATATCTGTTAACAGAGGATAAATGCAGATAAAGTTACTCTAGTCAGTAATTAGGATTTTACAGATCCCTGTTTAAATGCTGATGCAAGAGAAAATGAAGAAGGCTGCACTTAGTCATTAAAGTTGAGCTGATCCAAACTCTCTCAGTAAGACCTGACCTTTGATTGAGCCCCGTTCCTACTAATATGTGACTCCGCCAGTTTTCTTCTGCATGTAATGAAGAATGAGCACACTTGAGAAGTACAAACAAAATCTAACTGAAACTGTTAATTTTAAGATGTGAATGGGTGGGGTAGGGGGGAAGGGTTGGGATTTGAAACCGGAAAGCTCTAGTAAGTTTCCCTAGATTTCAAACAGAACCTTTGGTTATTTTGTCTTCTTCAGCCATCTTATTTAATTCCAGGAAATAGAGTTGTAACTCTTTGACATCATGAAGGAAGAGGTGAGGTGACCAGGTATCAACTTTTTCAAGGGGATAGTTCTTAGAAAATTCCAATTGACTACTCTCTCCTTTCCTTCAAGAGAATTTATAAAATCAACGTACACAACATCTTCTCAAGCAGTCGTGTTCACCAAAACAACAGTAACTTGAATGATCAAATTAGTGTTAAGAATAGGAGAGCAGGTATTTTTCCTCAAGAAACACTACAACATGAAAGTACCTGTGCACTGAATACTGCCTTACACACAAAAATCTAAAAGCCAAACTTATTCCCAAAATTATGTCAAATAACTCCTCCCTCCTTTCCACTTTGTTGCCAAAAGGGATTATGGGGTGCTAGCAATGGTCAGCCTTCATCCATTACCATTTTTGCTTAGGAAATTTTATAGGAATCTAGAGATGATTAATATGGATCATCATACTCCCTTGCAAAAGAAAAGAATTGGGGACTTTGGGGTTATCATCACTTATTGTGCTTTGAATAATTTCTCCCACAATGTTTCCTTGCTACTTGGCCCAGTAAGGAGGTTTTTGCAAGCATAAGTAGGATGGATTAAAGCGGGGAGAGAATAGAGTTAAGGAAGCAATTAGTAAGGTATTTCAAAATGTATTGGGGTGAAAGTCTCCATTATCATTTATCATTGTTCTTTAGCTAGAACCTAGAGACAAGCCTCTAATCAAGCATTACTGTAAATGATAGACACTTGAACCTCTATAATCATAAACTTCTCCATAGGCTTGGGAGCTTCTCATTCTATTCCTACTAAATCCCCTTTATCCACTTGATCAAGTGTCCTGTCAACTCTTGCTCAGTTACCTTAGGTCATCTGGGATGAGTATTGACTGCTTTCTTCCATTACTAGTCTATACCTACCCCTGGTTACTATCCTTAGATATTTTTTTGCTCTAAGGTTAATTACTATAGCTCTGCCTTTTTACTTGAACAGAGGGAACTCCTTGACCCCTACCCTAAGTTAAATCCCTCTGTTATATAGTTCCATAGGACCTTATATTACACTCATTTTTAAAAAATTGAATCACTCAACAAATACTTGTGGAGTGCTTATTCTGTTCTAGGTACAACAGTGAACAAAAGTTCCAGGCCTCATAGAGCTTACATACTATAATTATATGCTATTTAAAGCCTTCAGCTCTCCAGCTAAAATAAAACTCTTTGAAAGCAAGAATTATAACTGTCTTCTTCATCACTGTTTCCCCGGCACTTTGCAGAGTACCTGGAATATTGAAAAGGTACAATGAATATTTATTGAATTATTAAATAAATAAATAAACATTGCAGTTTTACAGAAACATAGATGTTTTATTTGTTCATGAGCAAAATTCAGCAGTATAAAATTACCTGTAAAAAGTGTCTATAAAAAGTGACCTAATGAAACTATTAGACTAAAACACACTAGTACATGTGCACCAGCCATATGACTGCATTGTTACTTACAAATAAACTATTTTCTAGAAAATTATTTGGTTTGTTTCATGTGCTGTGTTTTCAACAGACAGCAAGGCATTGATTAAGCACGTCCTAATATTCAGTTTAAGTCAATGTAGTACAATAAAACACATCATTCATACTTATTAAAGTGACACCAAAGAACCCATCCTAGAATTCTAGGAGCAAAATATGTGACATAAGATTCAGATGTAAACAATTTTTCACCTTATAGTAAACACACACACACACACACACACACACACGCACACCCCATCTTCACAAGATCCTTTGAATGAATGAGTTGAAGCATTTTTACTGTTAATATGGTGTTTAAAAGTGTGAGTCTTTTGATTGTATTAATGAGAGCAGGGAGTTCCCAATGATGAAAAAGCTAAAGTTGTATGCCTGCATGAAGACCAGAATTGCCTTCAATTGTCTTATATTTTGTTCCTAAATTTATCTGTAGCCAAGATTAGAGAAAATAGACAAACACAGACATAATCTAGGTCTCTTCACTCACCAACTGTTTCAGCCCATGAAAATGGTTAAATCACACAAAAAAGAGTGCCATGAAACTATGCATCACATATGATCCCTTTATTTTTGAAGTATCAAAAATAAGCCCACAAGATAGTATTAGAAGTAAAAGGAAATTATTGGCTCCTTGAACAAAAAATCTAGTAATAGCTGGTATTAGCTACCATTTAATAGCGGGTACAAGTGATATCACCAAGACCCATTTCACAGCTTGAGATTCTCAGAGTTGGCTTCATTCTCAGTCATTGCACATGATGGGAATAAAGCATCCATATTCTAAGTCTCATATATTCATGCCAACAACAATCGAGGCACAATGACCAGGAGGGTTAATTTGGGGGGAAAGGGTAGCAAATTTTATAAAGTATATTATAGAGTCCAACAGAGTCCATATTTGTCACATGAATATGTTACAACTTGCCCCAGTAAAAACTTTACTCTTTCTGTTGAAGAAATAAACAAAACACAAGTCCCATGAAGCCAAGATCTAACGAATGCTCATCTCACCGAAAGGTACAGAGCCGAGTTTCTCAGCCAGTACTGTCCTTTTAAGGGGTATTTGGAAATAGTGCGGGTGCTTTTGGTTCACATAATGACTGGGCTGTGATATGGCATTGGGTGTTCAGGATCTGAGGTTTTTCACCATCCTGAACTTCCTTGATAGTGCTTTACAATGACAAATTATTCTGCCTGAAAGGCCAACAGCGCTCCCTCTCACTGACACACACAGCAACAGAGAAATGCCTATAGTGGCAGAGACCAAACAGTGATGGACTTGTTCGGTGAAATGGCAGCCAACTCTTTTGAGACTGTATTGACAATGGCAAAAACAGTTTTCTCAGCAATAAAACTGATAAATTCTGAACTTAAAATGAAACTTTTTGGAACATTGTGTATTTTTAAAAGCAACCTTTGGTAAGAAAAAATCTAGTGAGCCTATCTGAGCAATCCACCTGACCCTTCCTTCTATTTCTTTCCCTGAACACCGCTCTTTGAATTTTTCTAGAGAATGGGCCAATTCAGGGTGGAGGTTTGTTCCCAAGGCAATCAGCCTTTCACTACTGGTCCTAAGGTTTACCCATCTCCCACACCCCCAGTCATTCCTCAGGTACCTTAAATTACACCCAAGCCCATCTCCACTCAACCTAGCCAGTGCTTCTAAATAGTTCCAGATTCCACCAATGGGCGCAGAGCCGGATCCGGCCCTCCCTGGTCCGGCCCCTATTCTAGGTAAGTCCAACTCCCGCCAGCCAGTGCAGAGCCAGGTTCTAGCCTTTTATATCTCTGGCTGCAACTGGAACCTGCCCTCCTCGTTGGCATTTAGTTTCCTCCACTCAACGCTCTTCGGCGTGTCTGGCTGCTGTCCAGCCGTCCTCTCCCTGCTCTGTTCTAATTCGTCTTTTCTAACCAATCACTGTAGAGTTACCCTGCTAGCCTAGGTAGAGCCCTGGACCCACCCACTCGTTCCCGGGGCTGTGCCCAGTTAAAAAACACGCACACACAGAGTAAGGAAGAATTGAAAATGGATTTTAAAAAAGGCAAGCACTAGGTGTTGCCTCCAGAGTCTGTTGCGTGTGGTTGGACAAAGTACAAAATGCATGTGTATACAGAGTTGTAATCCCTGAGCGTTAAGTTTAATCACCGTCAACAAATTGTATATGCCATCTACATAAACTCCTAACCTCCTGTTATTGTTAATTTGTACAACATAGAGATCAAGATTTTACTTTGAAACCAAGGTGAGAGAGCCTTATAAAATGAATCTATAACTATTTCTGCTTTTCAAGGTATACTAAACATTAGGCAATAATATATCCATTCTGATTTGCACGTGCTAGTTAGCAGTGACCTGTGATGGATTCCTGGCTCTGGAAAAAGCAAATAAAACTTCTCAGTCAGTTAGCAGTTGGCCTCAGTAAACAGCACAACTGAACTAGGGAGAAAATGGATGCTGGACACTGAGAGCCATATAAATACTGTAAAATAGTAACATAATAGCTGAAGTAATAAAAAATATGTTGGTAGTAGAGGTCAAGAACACTAGGGAATTAAGAACATTTTATAGGTGGTGGAATTATATTTTGAAGTCTAATTAATTAGTCTCTCCTTCACTTCTTTTTATGTGATGCTCCCTTTATATTACTCAGAATCATCCCTTACTTCAGGAATAGTTAGGAAGAGTCAGTATGTAGCTCATTAGTTTAAAATAAACATTTCAATTCACAGAAGTCAGAGTAGCACTGACTATATTAAAATAAAAATAACTGTAAAACAGAAAGATGGGTTATATTGTGTCCCCTTGACTCTCCATTAGATAAGCGCCATCTGATCTGGAGAAGAAAAAGATGGTGGGTGCGTGGAGAGAACATCCCACAAAGGTTTACTGATTTGTGGCATGCAAAAAGAGTTCCACATCCTGCTCTTCTCCTGAGAATAAGGAAAGAATCTCAGAAAATTTAAATACAGGAGGGATTGTTTGATTCGATTTCAGGACTATAGTCCTGAGATGACACCAAGCCTTGAGGAGAAGCCCAATGCTCTGTACATTGCTGGGCCAATAGATTTAAAATGGCTCTATAAGATTTCTAGAAAATTAGGTCGCATTTTTTTCTGCATGTCCCAAGAAGGTTGTGTAAGTTCTTTCAAAGTGAGACAAACGGTGGGTCTGCAGAGATCTTGTGGTGAAAATAAAAGAACACTTTTGAAGAAGGTGAGGCACATAGGTTGCCTAGAGAGATCAGATAAAAACCCATTTTGTTTCTGCTGGTGCTTGCATAGAGGAAAATGACTGCTTGAGGACCACGCTGGGCGGTGTGTCTCCACAAAGACCAATGGAGTTTGGTGCTGATGTTTGAAGACCAGGGAGTATGAAGCTAGTGGGGATGGAGCACAATAATGAATGACCTCACACTCTTTCCTCAGTGACATATAAATCTCACGCAGTCCTAAATTGAAGGAGGTAGGATAGAAATTATGAATCAAGTTTACACTTGAAATGACAGAGAAATTTGAAGTGACTGAATTTGCCTGGAAATAATCAGATTATCTTTGATGACATCAAGTAGGTCAGACTTCAGAAGAATAAGCAGTTATAGGAAAATAAACTTGTACTTACCTAAATAGTACAATAAACTTGTGGAATGCCTTCCTTGAAATGGCCATAAATTGAGTACAATGCTAGTAGTGAGGAAACTTTCCTGGAAAAATCAGTTTTCTCATTTGTAAGTTCAGAGAAGTAAGGTTGCATCCAGTTCAAATCAGGCAAAAGCACCAGTTAACAATGGAGAGAGGGGAATGCAGATTCATGGCTATGACAATAGCATGACTAAATGCAAGGAAGCATTAAAGTAAGTGACTGGAAACAAGAAAGTACTATAAGGGAGGAGAAGATAACTTGTGATGAGGGGAGAGAGGAAATGCCTGGTCAGCTCGAAAGGAAGACATATCTTGACACTAGGGCCAATTTAGATCCAAAGCCATAGATTCAATAAGTCCTGTAATACCTGCTCATCACAATGTAGTTGGCAGACTAGCAACACATCAGCATTACCAGGAAGCTTATTAGAAATGCCAAGTCTCAGGGCCCAACCCAGAGCAACTGTATAAGAATTTCAGTTTTGACAAGACCCCTAAGTGATTCATTTGCACAAGAAGCACAGCTCTAATTGATCCACAGAAGAATGGGTAAGAAAATATGAATGTAAGTTCATGTGGGCAGGTAATTTTGGTTATTAGTTGTTCTATCCATAGTATCTGTAAGAGTGCTTGACATACAGTGAGTACATAATAAATAGTTGTTAAATATATGAGACTTCTTAACTTCACCTTCATTACAAAAGAAAGCAAAATGCTTACATATACAGTTGATCGTGTAACTTTTGAATATGAAAAGCAGACTCAATCACTTAATTGCCTAGCCAATAACTAAAAACAAAATTAATGTCAAAACTTTGAAAGTTTCCTTATTTATTTCAAATTAATCAATACTTTGGCCCTTTCACTACTCTTCCATATAATAATGAAAAGACATTCAGAACTTCACATTTTTATATGTTGTTGGTTGGTAAGAAAATATTGCTTATAGAATTAATTTATTTCTTTTGATCCATAACTAAACTGATTATTCATTCAGAAACATTATTTCTACATTCTGTGAATTACACTCAGTGTTCTGGAGGAAAGTTTGAAACATACACAATCATTGTCTTAAGTGAAAATGCAGGGGGAGAATAAAAGTTTAAACTAACTGCACATATTAATCAGAAGAGAATTAATTTTATACAATAGAATTTATAAACAAAATAATGAGAGACTGTATCAAGCATATACAAGACAAGAAAATGCCAAGGCTTGACTGATTCATCAGGTAAAGATGCAACATGCCACTTTTAGATCCATACAGTGTATTACTTATATAGACAATGAAAGGTAGAGTAGCCAAAGATGGCAGCCAAAGCTGCCACACACCAAAACAGACAATACCAGAGGGTCAACGTGAGTTATGGGATATCCTATCACTGAGGAACAAATTCTAGACTATAGCTAAGCAGTTTTACAGTTTGCAGTTCTGTTCTGAGAGGGACCAGGCAGAAAGCCCCATACCTCATCAGAATCCTGATGGCGATAAGAAACTGTGTCCTGATAGCCACTCAGGTGAGATAGGAAGGTGAGGGGGAGAGGGCTTCAAAGGGGCTCTTCTGAGGCCTCCCATCCAGGAGAATCATGGGACACTGGCAACAGTCAGATTAGTTGCAGGTCAAGTTCGAGTCTTTGCCTGTGTGGCCGATGTGGGTATGTGCAAGACCTCGAGGGCACCATGGTGGAGCTCTTTTCCTACAGAAGGCAGAATTAGGAATAATTAATTCTATTTGGATTCATTGTAGAGCCTTAAAAGGCCAAGAGGTTTTGTTAGTGTCATCAGTGTTTCTGCTCTCAAAAGTGGCATTGTATTACTGGGAATAGATTAAATGGAAAAGAGATGAAATTCCCTTTCATCTGTTCAGTCAGAGAATGCCTGTGAAAATAATTCTTTGGTGAATAAGGTGGTAGTACATAAGGAAGTGAAGATGTGGTTGTGGAAAACAAGAAGAAAATACAAGGTAGTGAATAGTGAATATGTGGAACTTGTCACTCTAAGAGATGGTAAATATAAACTGTATAAGCAGAAGCCAGTAATGTTTAGATATCATATCAGGCACAGCTTAATGCACGTCCCATGATCCTCTTGATTCCATAGTCTTCCAGCCCCTCAGTTGTTTGTCCCTCTTCAGCCATCATCATAGTATATCCTCCCAGAGGGACCACCCACAATCTGGCAGTCACAGCCTACTGACTTAGCCTGGGTATGTGTAGTGCCAGCACCTGGGGCTATTCACAAGGTCTGAATTCTCTACACTTTGGCCTCAGGGCCAAACCAGCCACAAGCATTGAATGGCAGTTTTCTCCATTACTCCCAGGTTGGATGCAGGCATAGTTTTCTAAACAACTACCAAAGGGACCAGAAAATACAACTCTGAAATGTGGGGCAGTTAATTCCCTGATAGGCAAGTTTCATTAAATGGAAAACAGAAGATGGGAGGATACATTTCCTCTCCTTTCTCCCTTCCATAGAGTTCTCCGAGCAATGTTTTATTCACACAGTGCATCCGAAGGAGTCATGAGTGGCTAAGCAGATGCATGTGTCAAGTTATGGGTGTATCTCTGTGGTTCTGCATAAAGCAGGGGGCAACGCAGTAACACGTTACCTTACATTGCTTTACATCCCTCTCTGTCTCACTACCTTTTTCTTTCAGTCTCCGTGCTCTAGGATGTTACCTTCCAAATAAAACATCAGTACTTAGACCTTTGCTCCAGGTTCTTTTCTCTTGGGAGCTAGAGCTAGGATGGATATATTTGTGGACAATCTAGGCACAAAATCAAGGACAAGATGGGTTCAGAGTTCCTCCTAATCTTTGAGATTGTGTGACATTCTCCTGGAAAAAAAAAATAATACTGTCAAAAACTCTTACAGTGCCTCGTACGTAGTAACCACTCAGTCAAAGGTGTATTATGTGAATCATACAATCAGAGTTGAATAGAACAAAAGGGCATAATAAAGTCACCAGTTCCATATACGAAGAAGAAATCAATTGCTCTGCAAAAAGGCCTGCACTAACAGAGAGTTCACTGTATGAATGGATAGGAGAATCAGATGTAAGAGTTACTATTTTAAAAACATCAAACATACAAACAAATAAACAAACAGAAAACCCATTTGTGGTACTTAATAACAAACAGGACCATTTAAATCCTTTTAGAATGTCTTTGGCTTATCACTTTTACTTTTTGCTCTTCTTTTTCTTGCTGCCAGCTGGAGACATTGTCTAAATTCCAACATTAACCTTTATATCACTGTCTTCTTCCCCCTCTTCCTATCCTTTTTACATTCTCTCAGTGATCTTAACCACTCATGTGACATCATGTTGTATCATTTGTATCCAAATAACTCTCACTGTATAATATGTGGTTACAACCTGTCAAATTATTTCTGTATATTTTCTTTAACTTTTAAACTATTCTACCTAGAGTGTTCCACTGACTCTTCCCATTTTATGCATCAAAAACTAAACTCATTAGTACCACTAAAGAGTTCTTTTTCCTACCTCTTTTATGACAGTGATATTTTGTCATGAAGTATCTTTCTAAAAATCCCCATGTCAATTGAGCAAAGGTATTTACTGATATTGACTGAACTTATACATTGTGGAATTTCTGCCAATTCCACATTGGAATTCCTACTGCCTATTGCAGGACAGCTTTCCTCAGCTCCTGGATACATTTTCTTGCCCACTGGATACCAATCAACAGATCCTGGCCTTTTAGTTGCTGACTGTATGTCAGATATTCTAACGAAACCCTTTGGATCTTTTACAAAATTAATTTCACTCACTAGGTTCTCTAAAATGCTACCCACTTCAACTAAATTCACAGCTTAAAGAGCAAAACTTTATTTACTCAAATTAAACACTAAAAATATATCAACCAGATGAAGGGAGAGGATGCAGAAAGATAGAAATATTTCCAACATTTCTGAAAACTTAGAAAAATGAAAATGAGATGAAGGGCAGGGAAAGGATATAAGTGCCAGTATGCTGATAGGAGAGCAAAAACCTGAAAGTCTGGGTTCTTCTCCAGCACTTCTATTTGTCTTTCCATTAATCATTACAATAAATGCCTATCAATCTTTATTCAATAACAGATTCCAATTAATCAGATCCTTCTTTTGGCTTTGTTCAAAAGTTAACATTACTTGACTCTGAAAGAGACTCCAGTAAAGAAAAATTTAGCTCAAGATATCCTTAGTCCATTAAAAAAATTACAACCAATAGTCTTTTAATAAAAAGTCAATATGCAATGTCAAAACAACCATCACCACAGTAGTCATTCAGAGTTCAGGCTCTAGGTCTACTTGGAATCCATAATTTGTTGAATAATATTGAACAATTAAGTTCCTTGTGACTCAGTTTGCTCATAATAGCATTTCCCTAATTTTGTTACTAATTAAATGAGATAAGTTACTTATAGTGTTTAAAAGACCAACTTGAATAATTGCACAATAAATGTGAGCTCTTCATTATGAAGTCCTTATTCTGTATCAGAACAACTCTTTGCAGGCTGAAGGACCATAACTTATGCATTTTAGTGTAATCCATGTTGTATAGCTGTAAGAAGCCACAGAACATTTGTTGAAGAAGTGAAATTTTCAAATACCAGTGATTTGATGACTGATGATTCTGAAATTTTCCACGTGGATCACCACTCTAGATGAATTAGATGAAATAGAGAATTAGAGTCGTCTTGTTAGTGTTGCTAGCAGGACATTTCATTTGGGAAAATTTTCAACCATTGTGAAATATCTAAACCAATGGGCATAAATGAGTATATGGTGAGTAATTGTATTAAACACTTTATATTTACTGAGCATTGACTATCAAACCAAGCATTATGTTAGACACTAGTGAGGCAAAGATGAGATAGATAAAATCCTTGCCTTCATAAAACTTATAATCTTTGAGTTATATGAGTCAGGTACAGGAAAGCAGCTGAGCCTGAGACAATAAATGTTGTACCACAAAATGAATAATTAAAGGAAAAGGTATAATGTGAGGAATGTTTCCGAAGGATGATTCAGCACCCATTGCAAGTTGCAAAGTTCTGATTTTTTTAAATGACATTCACAAATTCATAGTAAATGTGACATGTCAGAATGCCCGAAGATTAAAAAGCTTCAGGTTTCATTTTTACATTTTTTTTTAAAGCAGAAAGTCTTAGGCTTCCACAAGGATCATATGTGTCCATAATTTCCCAGAGAAACTGACTGAGTTGCTAAACAATTCAGGCAGAGTTTAAACACCTTTCCCAATATCTTCTTTCCTCTAAGGACTTTGGTTGGTCACTGTGTCAGTGAGGCAGTACCACTGTTTCAAACAGATTTCCTCCTTTATTGAGAGGTCAACCACAGAGCCCTGGGCAGACTAAGGCAGAGTTCACCTTTGCTCTCTTCCTTGGCTGTGTCACGTACCTGTTCAAGTGGAATCCCCAGTTAGAGTCATCCCTGAGGCCAAGAACTTCTACTAAACTGCAGCAAGAATTGGTCAGCTATTTGCTCCTGGGAAAATCCTACTGCTACGACTAATAACTATTTCAAAAGAAATAAATGAGCATGTCATTCATCCTATGATTACAGGATGAGCTTCAAGGGAGTTGCTCGTCAGCAGGCCTTTCACATAACCCCAAGTTACTGAGTTCTTTCCCTAAATAGTGCAAATTGTCCCATGACAGGATTAAATCCTTTTCCAACCACTACCATGGCAAATCTGGTGGGGGATCACAGCATACAGTGAGATGAAGGGAATGTTTGCTACTTTATGGGGAAAGGCAAAATGGTATTTGTGCCACTTGAGTCAACAGAGAAATTAGTTATAAGGTTTTATATTCTAATTACATAAAATATAGTTATAATTTAAAGATTCAAGGGCAACGCATGTAATGACTGTTATTCCTAAAATATTAACTATATACCTGAGGACGCATTGTGCTACATTCTCTGTAAAGTGGGATCTACAATCATTGTGTACCACCACCACTAAGACCACCACCAAACCTTTACCTCATTGCTATTATTTCAAAATAAAATAGAATAGAAGAATGAATATGTATAACATTAATGCTTTATCCTCATCTATGGTTTTGACTTTCTATCTTCTGTATCTTCTTCAAAGTCAAGGATACCTATGAACCATCTGTGAAATCTTCCCCGGGAACAATTTCATTCTTTTCTCACCTTTCTTAGCATATTTTCTATACATCTCTCATGGTTTTTTATACATCTCTTTTGGTTTTCTATACATCTCTTATAGATCACATTTACCTTGGACTCTAGATATTTATGAACTTATTTAACTTTCTCTACTGAATGAAAATGAAATCTCTTTAAAATTAGGTCTATGTTTAATTCACTCCAGTTTAAATGCCTTCCTTATGTTAAGTATTCAGTAAATAAATGTCAATAAGTGAAGGAAAAGAGAAAGTTTAAAGATGAACAAACAGTGTATCATTTTCACTCTATTTGTCAAATGTGTTTTAAAATAAGCCCCACTTTTTTAAAACCTCTTTTTCATATCTGTGGTTTTCTTTTTTTTCTATTTATATTCCTTCAACTTTTCCTTAATGGAGCCAGATGATAAACATCATGTCAGAAAGAACATACAGAAGCCAGTTGGAGGTAGCATGGCATTTTCCTTAGTTTTTTATAGATGCATCTCCTATTTGTCCACCAGGCCTCGTTTCAATGCTCCCATCATTAGTTTGCTGTGTTGTACTCCAATTCTCAAAACTTATAATAGAGTTATTCTACTCTCTGTCTGTACTGATGATTCCTTTGTACTCATTTATTTACCTTTCAACCTTCAGCTCCTTTAGTTGTGACATTGCCATAGCTCTAGACAAGACATTTTCCTTCAGAAAGCCCTCCTGACTGTGTGTGTTGGGGGGAAGGGGGGGGAGTTGAAGCTTGATAAGACATCCATGCCAATAGAAAAGAACTGAATATATATGTGTGTATGTATATATATATATATATATATATATATATAAGTTTTTATATATAAAAACTTTTTGACTTATGTTATTTCTGCCAGATGCAAGATAATAATTTGTAAAATAGCTATACCCTGGCTACTTTAAAAAATGAAATTAAAATAAAAGAACATTATTACATACAGAAAAGCAATTTTCTTTTATGTTCTGCATCTATGCTATTTCATTTACTCAGACTGCTCCTTAAGATTTGTTTAGACTCTCAAGGTAAAAAGGAAAATATAATGGTTCATAGAATTATCTTAATTAAAGGAAACCTATATTCCCAGTTAGATAAACTTTTGTTCTATTTCTAAGTTCTAATAGGATTATGAATCTTAATGTGAGGGACATTGATAAAAAATATATTTGGTAGAGCTTTTATAGAAGATGCAAAACAATTTCTCCATTAAGATTTTTATGAATGTAAAAGTCAATGATATTACAACAATGCTTACTTGAATGAAGACAATCTGTAATGAGCTAATAATTATAGACATTTCCAGAGCTCAAATTCATATAAATGTAGATGGAACATCTGTATGAACAAATGATTAGTATGTCTCTTAGATCATCTATCATTGAAAAATTGTCAACTTAAAATTATTTGTCCAGAAAAATAGTCTTTGCACATGAGGGTGAAATAAAAATATTTTCAGATAGATAAAGGCTGAGTTAAGTTTACTGTGCTGTAAGATATGTTAAGGGAAGTTCTTCAGGCTACAGGGAAATGTCAACAAATGGAATTTAGATCTCTAAGAAAGACTAAAAATCACCCCAAAATGGTAGATGGTAAATATGAAAGATTTTCCTTTTTATTGTCTTAATTCCTTAAAAGTTATTTGAATATTTTAAAAAAGATAACATTATATTGTGAAGATTTATAATGTATATATTAATAAATTATGTGACAAAGTGCGAAAAGAATAGGGCTAAGTCTAATTGTACTTTTAAATTTTAGTGTAAAGTGTAAATATTAACTCTAGTTAGATTGTAACATGTTAAGATTTCACATTTCAATCTCTAGAGTAATGACTGAAAAATAAAGAGCTGATAAGACAATAGTGGAGATAAAATGAAATACTAAAACACACTAAATTGATACAAAAAGAGGGCAGGAAAACAGTTAAGGAACAATTGAAAGATAGGACAAGTGATAAATAAATAGCAAAATGGTAGATCTAAGTAAAATCACATTAATAATTACATTAAATAAAAATGGAGTAAATACTACAATTGAAAGAGATAGAGTCAGACCACTTGTAAAAGGAAGGCTTATCTATAGGTGGTCCACTTATAAAGGCATAGATAGGTTGAATAAAAAAGGAAGGTAAAAGGCATGTATGCAAATATTAAACATAGAAAAGTTAGTGTAGCTATGTTAATATTAAATAAATTGGATATCAGAACAAGGGACATTACCAGAAAAAAAGAGTGACTATTCATAAGATAAATGGATAATGTATTAGGAAGATAGAAAAATTTTGTAAATGCCAAAACATATGATGCAAAAACTGGCATAGCTAAAGGTAAACTTAGACAAGTCAAAATATCATTGCTGAAATTTTTAACATCCACTATCAAAATTGATAGAACAAAGAGACTAAAATCTCTAAAGATACAGACTTGAACAACATGATGAGCTGAGGTAACTTAATTAAAGTTTATGTGATATTACCCGCAAAATCTACAGTGTATACAATATTTTTAAATGCACATGGGATATTTGTTAACATAAATGTTCTCCTAGGGCATAAAATAAGTCTTCAACAACTTTTGAAAAATTTGAACTTTACAGAGGATTTTCTATGACCATAATGAAATTAAATTAGAGCTCAATAGCAATAAGATAATAGGAAACCTCCCAATACTTAGAAACAGCACACTTGTAAATGACATATAGTTCACAAAGAAAAGTAAAACTGGAAAATATTTCTGCTGAATGTGAGTAAAAATGGAAATATTCACAATGTAGGCCATAGAGGGAATTTTATGTCTTTAAATGCTGTATTAGTAAGAAAACAGACCTAAAATCAATGATATATGCAACAAGAAGAAAACTTTAAAAAGAAAATAAGATATTAAAAATGGCAGACACAAATGAATGCATACTCCTTGATTTTATTTACATGAAGTTCAAAAGCAATAAAAACTTTAACAAAAATTGAAACCATGGTTGCCCATAGGGGCTGGGAAGGACAGGAAGAGGGCATGAAGGGATTTCTAGGAATAAGGAAAATGTTCTAATATCTTTGTTATTCAGTTGTGTATTATTTGTGAATTGGATCTTTAAGGTCTGAGCTTAGGTGCTCAGACCTGTGAATTTTACAAAAACAAAAAGAAAAGGCAACTAGACAAGAAGAAAACAAACCCTGAACCCCAAAATAAATTTAATTACATTCTTCCAATTGACACATAGCATTTCTGCCTAAATTCAAGAGGTTCCAACTATAATCAAGTAGTCTCAGCCTTTAATTTAAAGCCTTCAATCTTTGGCTAATTTCAGTCATTGGGTGGTGAAAAAGGGAGAAAAGTTTTCTTACAAAGTTATTGATGCAACTAATGTCTAACTCTCAAAAAATATTTTCCTGGTAATTTTTTCCCAATAGTTTGTTATCCATAAAATAGTTTCATTTTGGCGTCTGTTGGTTAACTGATTTTAAATAGTTCAGTATCATGACACACTCATCACCCTCCCAAATAATGACATAACTGATCGGCAGGAAATTGTTATGTAGTTTTGCCTATTTGAACACTGGAGAATGTCAGCTGAAAACAACTATTTGATTTTTGGCCCACATGATGCTGAACAGTTCTTTAGGACAATAATTTAAAGAGCAATTTCCGTTGTTTACTGGAACCCATTCAGAATTCAATAATATAATATAAACTAAACAAAGATGTTTATATTCCTAATTTTTAGGGCATGTACATACACAGTATATTTAAAAGATAAATAAACATTTTGATCTGGAAAATAAACATTAAGGTGACTGACTTTGGAATACAAATTTATCCCGTCAACATAGTTAAATTAATAAAACATTCTTATGTATTTTAATCATTTTTATGTATTTGTTATGTATTTTTTTCTTCCTGGCATGAGTTAACTGCCACATTTACATATTGAATAAAAAAAAAAAAACAATGTCTTGAAGTTTTATTGTTCATTGAAAACAACACCAATAAAAATAACAAAAAGAATGTTGCCTGAATGGCCTCAGTCTTTTTTGTTAGTTTACTTGTTTCTGCAGTAATCATGTAAAATAAAGTATAAAATAAAGTAGGTTTAAATAAAGCCAAGGACCTAGGTGGTCTTGCTTTAGTTAAGATCACAATGTTTTTAATAATGTATTCTTTTCTTCTCACACAGCAGCAATAACTACCTCTGGATATTTTAAAGTGTACATTATGTGTTTACATCTTAGAGTGTTTCTCATTCTCCAAGTAAAGTAGTCATCTTGGGCTTGACCTTGCAGCCTTTACTCTAAAAATGTTTCCCCAGAAGCCCTTAATGACTTCTGTAAGATCTGTGGAATCATGCCCCACAAGAAGTGTTTGCATCATTGCACTGAATTCAAGAAAAGATTAGTTATGAAGCTGAATGAGGTGTGTGTGAAACAACAGGCTGATAGTAAGTCCTCCCCACATCAAAATTTGCATTTTTTAAGACTATTTTGACCCATAAACCTAACTTTCAAACATGCGTAGCAGAAGTAGGCATAGGCACATGCTGAATACCTAGTAAGCTATAACATATTGAAATTTCAATTCAGTCCAAAACATTTAAACACTAGTGAATTTGAATGATTAGAAAAGAAGACAACCTACATGTTTAACCTCAAATAAGGCATACAGGTAGCACTTCAAATGCAACTTTGATATTATTTTTAAATGGCCAAAATTTGATCATATTTTACGTACATTTCCTCTTTGGCCAAAAGTTTCTGCAAAAACTGATGTCACTCATTTTATTTATTTAATCCACATTAGTTTTTTAAAGTTTCTTTCAGGAACTGTTCTAGGTATGTGAATACAGTTAAGAATAAAGCAGGCAGGGTCCTTGTCCTCATGGAATTTTTATTCTATTAGGACAGATGGACCAACAAACAGAAATATTAACAAATTCAGGGAGTGGAGGTCTTTTTATTTGTGGAGAGATATGAATGAAGAGCAGAATAAAGCAAAGGAAGGTAGAGCATTCTAGGAAGAGAAAATTACAAGTGCAGATATCTTGAGATGAAACAAGACTGGTATATTAGTATACCAATTGGTATAAATCCGATTGGTATAAATCAGAGTGGCTAGAGAGGAATGAAAAGAGAGAAGGTGGTAGGAGATGTGAGAAATGAACAATCATGAATGGGCTTAGAGGTTACAGTGAGGAATATAGAGTTAATTTTAAATAAGAAGGAAGGTGATTGGAGGATGCTTAGCAGGGGAGTGAGATATCTTGATCATTCTGACTGCTGTGTAAAGAAATTACTCTTTTCCAAATTCCTTCAAATGACTGGAAGAGTGAGCTATAGTCTGGCTTCTGCAATGCAGAAATCAGAAAGCCAGAATCAACTGTCATTTGTCATCATTTATCATGCCACAACTACTTTTCAGCACCCAGGAAACTAGAGAATGAATCCTAGAATGTTGCCACATAAAATAATCAATTTCCATAACTTTGCTAGTGAGCAAGGAAAAATAAAACCTAAGATCGAGGAAGATAGCCTCTACCTTACTTCTTCCTTTCAAATTTTTGAGCAAGTATACCTAATTGCAAAAACAAATTCACATTTAAGAAGCCTAGCTTCAAAGGAGTCCATTTCCTATGGAAAATGTGGTTTTTACTTTCCTGTCCTTTGGGGACAAGAAAGTACTCTAGAATAAGAGTAAGATAATGATAGAGCAGCCCTTAAACATTACACTAGTCTAGGAGAGACAGAATGATGGTTTGAACTGAAGTGAGACACGGTGAGAAGCAGTCAGAATCTAGATAAATTTGTAGAGTTAAAAGAACTGCCAAACGATAGAATCTGGGATGTGAAGAAAAGAGTGGAGCCAGGGTTGACTCTTAATTTTTGGTCTCATCAACTGGACAAACAGAGGTCATTCCTTGAGGTTGGATGATGGAAAGAAGAAGGAAATCAAGAGTTCTATCTTGGTCATTTAAGTTTGAAATACCAGTAATTACATATAGTTAAATAAATCTGGAGATCAAGGAAGAAATATTTTTCAGTGTCACATGCATATGAATGACATTTAACTTTATGCCAGGGTGAAATCACCTTGAAAGCATCAATAAGTGTGAAAAAAACAGAAGGAAACTGTAGACAAAGCCCTGTAGCACTCCATCTTTGAGATAGCAGCAAGAGAAGTGGATCAAGCAATGGAAATTGAGTAGATACAGTCAGTGGAGACGGGCAAACCCAAGAGAATGCAGCATCCAAGAAGTCAAGTGAAGAAATTGTTTCAAGAAGTAGGGCATTGTCAGCCGTGTTAAATACTAATGAGTCAAGGAATATGAGAACTGAGGGGCAGAAAGACCTCCATTCCAGCCATGAGTTTATCTAGTGGGGAAGAGAAGCGTTGTAACTCTGAATCAGTTGGGATACTGGAGTTTTATCCAAGACAGACTGAATTTTAATCATGGAATGTGATACAAAGGTTTTAGAATATATCGTTAAGGGATAGAAAAGGGGATTGACAGAACAGAGATGAAAATGGTGATTGGAAAAATGAAATGCCATGAGTATTCATGGCACTCCTTAGTTGATACCCATAAGTCTGTTTCAGAAGAATTGGCATTTATGAGTGTAGTATTACATGTGTTTTATGAAGACTATGATTATGTTTATTCAGCCATTCATTAAATATTTATTGAAAATTTATAAGGTATTGGGCATTGGGGAACTTAAAATTACATATAAATGTTACTAGACAGCAAACACTGGTGTTTTTTCTTTCCAGTTTTATTGAGATATAATTAACATACAGCACTGTATAAGTTTAAGGTGTACAGCACAATGATTTGACTTAAATACAAAATGATCATCACAATACGATTAGTGAACATTCATCATCTCATAGATACAAAATTAAAGAAATAGAAAAAAAATGTTCTCCTTGTGATGAGGACTCCTGGGATTTACTCTGTTAACAACTTCCATATGTAACATACAGCAGGGTTCATTCTATCTACCATGTTGCACATTACAATCTAAGTACTTATTTATCACATAACTGGAAGGTATATTTTTTCCCATCCAACTCACTCACTGTCTTTGGGAACCACAAATCTAATCTCTTTGTCTGTGAGTTTATTGGTTTTTGAAGTATGTTTTTGAAGTGTACTAGGTTCATTCATGTTACACAACATAGTGATTCTATATTTCTGTACATTTCAAAATGATCACCACGATAAGTATAATTACAATATGTCACCATACAAAGATGCTACATAGTTATTGAATATATTCCCTACTCTGTGCATTTCATGCCTGCGACTCATTTATTTTGCAACTTAATGTTTGTACCTCTTAATCTCCCTTACCTATTTCTTTCCCTCCCTCACCTCCCTCCCCTCTGGCAACAACCTGATTTTTCTCTGTGTCCATAATTCTTTTTGTTGTTGTTGTTGTTGTTATGTTTGTTCATTTGTTCTGTTTTTTTTAGATTCAAAAAAGAAGTCATACAGAACTTGCCTTTATCTGACATATTTTACTTAGCATAATACCCTCTAGATACATCCACATTGTCACAAATGGCAAGGTTTCATTCTCTTTTATGGCTGAGTAGTATTCCACTGTGTACATATACCATATCTTCTTTATCCATTCACGTACTGATGGGCATTTAAGTTGCTTCCATATCTTAGCTAATGTAAATAATGGTGCAATGAACACAAGGGTGCATAAATCTTTTTCTAATTAGTGTTTTCCTTTCCTTTGGATAAATACCCAGGAGTGGAATTGCTGGATCATATGGTAGTTTTATTTTTAATTTTTATAGGAATCTCCACACTGTTTTCTGTAGTGGCTACACCAATTTACATTCCCACCAAGAGTTCAAAATGGTTCCCTTCTTACCACATCATTTCCAATGTTTATTATTTATTGTGTTTTTGATAATAGCCATTCTGACACGTGTGAGATAATATCTCATTACAGTTTTGATTTACATTTCCTTAGTGATTAGGAATGCTGTACATCTTTTAATGTGCCTGTTGGCTATCTGTATGTCTTCTTTGGAAAAATATCTATTCAGCTACTCTGCTCATTTTTTGATTGAGTTGTTTACTTTTTTGCTGTTGAGTTGTATGAGTTCTTTGTATATTGTGAATATTATCCCCTTACTGAACATATTGTTTGCAAATGTCTTCTCCCATTCAGTAGGCAGCCTTTTCATTTTCTTGACAGTTTCCTTTGCTGTACAAAAGATTTTTAGTTTGATATAACCCCATTTGTTTATTTTTGCTTTTGTGTCCCTTGCCAGAGGAGACATATCCAAAAAAATATTACTAAGACCAATGTTAAAGAACCTACTGCCTATGTCTTCTTCTAGAAATTTTATGGTTTCTGATCTTATATTTAAGTCTTTAATCCATTTTTAATTTATTTTGTGCATGGTGTGAGAGAGTAGTCCAGTTTGATTCTTTTGCATGTAGCTGTCCAGTTTTCCCAAAACCATTTATTGAAGAGGCTGTCTATCCCCTTGTATATTCTTACCTCCTTTGACAAAGAATAACTGTGCATGTAAGTGTGGGTCCATTTCTGTGCTTTCTATTCTGTTCCATTTATCTATGTGTTTGTGTGTTTTGGTGCCAGATCATGTGTTTTGATTTCTGTAGCTCTGCAGTATAGTTTGAAGTCAGGAAATGTGATACATCCAGCTTTGTTCTTTCTCAAGATTGTTACAGGTATTCAGGAGTTTTGTATTTCCATACAAATTTTAGAATTATTTGTTCTAGTTTGATGAAAAATGCCATTTAGGAGACTAAAAACTGTTAGAGTTAGGGCATTACAGAATATTCTTGATTGCTGTTGCTGCTCTTCTTCAATCAGATATTTCATGGCCAATGTGATTTTGCTTTTCATACATTAGGCAGCACCAATGATTGGAAGCTGGACAAAATGAACCTCAAATATCTATTATAACACTACAATTTTATGATCTCTGGGAAATAATATTAGTAAATTAAGATAATATATTAGGATAATGAGCTGCTGCTTTACAAAAGTACCTGGATACTCAATAGGACTCTGAGTTTGTGGCATCTAGAGCTGAGAGAAAATATTGATGGCAAAAGTTGAGTGGACAGGGGCTTCCCTGGTGGCGCAGTGGTTGAGAGTCCACCTGCCGATGCAGGGGACATGGGTTCGTGCCCTGGTCCGGGAAGATCCCACATGTCGTGGAGCGGCTGGGCCTGTGAGCCATGGCCGCTGAGACTGCGCATCCAGAGCCTGTACTGCGCAACGGGAGAGGCCATGACAGTGAGAGGCCCGCGTACCACAGAAAAAAAAATAAAAAAATAAAGTTGAGTGGACAGTTTTTATTCTGGTGAGTCAGCATGAGTGTTTTTTTTTCTATTTGCATTAGAAACTATGTTTTTGATATTACCTTTCAAAGCCCAGGGAGCTGAGGCTGAACCAAAACAACTGCAATGATGCTTGATATAGTCATAATAAACTATGTGGGTGACTGCACAATCACATTTACTTGAATGTACACAATCAATTGTAGAGATACAAAAATAGTAATAGTTTTGTAAAATAACATACTTGATAGAACTGACAACTATTTAAGGTACACATTTATGACATTTATTATTTTCTACTTACTTTGTTGGAAATATATAAGAATTAACTTTTATCTGTTTTAAATGTCTCTGCCATTCATAAAACCAGAAATAGTTATAATTTCAGATAATTTATTTGATAAAATTTAGATTTTTTAAAATCTGTTGTTCTCAAATAATTGATATGTGTTCACCTACTTATGTATTCAACAAATAATAATGGAGCACCTATTATGTGTCAGATATTATACTAGGTGCTATGGATAAAGTGGTAGACAGATACAATCCTATATTAAATTAAAGTCCTATATATTAAAGCCTACATTTCATGTGGCATTGGAATTTTTTGAGATATAAGATTTTTCTAAGGCTACCTAGTAATTTTTACAAGTCAATGATTATAAAGTTGGACAATGGAGCTGGGTGAGAAAAAATAGGAAGATACGTGAGTTGATGAGAGTTAATAAGAAGTGGTAGGGTAAATCACTTGTAGGACCCAGTGAGATCAAAGAATGATTTGAGTGCAATACTAAAAGAGAATTAGCTGAAAAGTAATAGGTTGTGCTTAGAGAATGGAATCCTTTTAAGTGAGATTCTCTTGGTGAAAGGATGGATAGAAGAGGAGGCTCTGTACCAGGATCACATAGACACCAGGAGCGCATAGAGCTGTGGTGTCTCTTCTCTAATATTTGAGGGTCGAGACCTTTTATTCTCTAATGTCATCTGACATATACTAGGGTTACCACAATCAATCAGGCCTGTTTTTATTCATCTTTACTCCAATACTAAACGTGGTTCTAATTCTTTTTCTCAGGATAGCCTCAGATACCATTAAATCCCATTAGATCAGAGGACATAAATGAATATTTCCATAGAAGTGTTGCATTTCTTTATTTCTTTAAGCCTGACTCTTGTATAGTCAAGAAGCTCATAACTGCTGGAATCTAATCACATTGATATTAAGTGGCAATGTTCCTACCATGTAATGTATGTTCAGTAAATATTTATTGACTACTGGCTCTTGACTGACTCATGATGTAATCACATGAAACCAGAAACAGCATAAATCCTTACCCTTTTATGAGTGAAACTAATCTTTTCCTTTAGGAGAACTGGGAAGGAATAGAAGAAGAAGAATGATGTGCTGTTAGTGACATTCCATTATCAAAGCTGGAATTGGGAAGGTGGGCAGAGGTTAAACCTCTGTAACTCTGCAACTAGGAAGTTGCAGAGAATATGACAATGGCAGCAATCTGTTTTCAGCGTGTTTCAATGCTTTTTGGTTATAGTGCCAAGATCTAAAACAATCAGTCATAAGTAAAAGTAATTAATGTATTTGAAGATCTGTCACCAAAAATCTAATCATTTTAATATCTTTTTGTACTTCACCATTTGTTTTGCTCTTCTTCAAAAGTATCCAAATTAATGGGAATATTCTGGTCATTTACTCCTGGTACAATTTTCTTTAGTCTTGTGATATAAAAAGTGGTAGCAAGGGCTTCCCTGGTGGCGCAGTGGTTGAGGGTCCGCCTGCCGATGCGGCGGATGCGGGTTCGTGCCCCGGTCCGGGAGGGTCCTGCGTACCGCGGAGCGGCTGGGCCCGTGGGTAGTGGCCGCTGGGCCTGCGCGTCCGGAGCCTATGCTCCGCGACGGGAGAGGCCGCGGCGGTGGGAGGCCCGCGTATCGCAAAAAAAAAAAAAAAAAAAAAAAAAGTGGTAGCAAGGAAACTACATTTTTAAGAATAGAAAAGGAAAAACTCTTATATCTATAGGTGGCGCTAATGCAAACTTTCTGAAGCAAATGGGGTTTTTATTACCTTAACGCTTTGTATAATTTAAATACATCTCAAGAGCAGACATGAGTGTTAAGCACAAATTGTTCTTCAGTGGTAGAAGTGAAATTCAATATTAGCTTTATTGTGCAGCATGAGATTTTTTTCCTACCACAACTGAGCAGCTAGTTTTAAAGAACAACGTGAGCAGTTCTCATTCAGATGCTGCTACTTAGAATTCTGGATGAAGGAAATAAGTAATAACAAATCAACCAGGTCTAGAAATGCTTAAATGCATTCAAAAAGTTTCTTATTTAAAACCACATTTCCAAATGTTTGGAATCTAAGAGTAACATGGAAAAAGCAAGTTCAATAATATTATTATAAGCTTTATGAAAATATAAAATGTGTGTTAACCTGAAATAGAGCCCACATTCCTCAACTGACTAGGAGTAATTCTGTGTGAGCACAGACTCTTAGAGCTTTCTTCTTAAAAAAAAAAAAAACCAAATATTTCCAATATTCAAGGAATATGGGTAATTAATTCAAAAGTGTATTATTATAAGGATCTTTACATGATATATAGAATATAAAGGGAAGTGAACAATTAGAGGAAATTTAGTAACACATGAAGAAAAATAACAGTTTGTAGAAAGATCTGAAATATTTTTTCCTTTGCTCAGCTTCTGATCCCCCACCTAGAAATGGGCCATTAGACCTAATTGTCACCAAGAGACATAGAAGAAGCCAAGAGCAGTGATTTCAGTAAATCTGGGCATGGGATTCAAGGAAGCTATCTGCCATCTTTTGTCATTTGTGTAGATTCCAGAACTAAGTTTTTGCCTTTTCAAAAAGCTATTTATGTACCTGTCATTCTCCCTGATCAGAATGTACACTCCTTTAGACAAAGGGTATTTTGATCATCCTTTTACATCCCCTTCAGAACCTAGCACTATTTCTAGTTCTGAATAGGTCTTCAACAAATGTTGCAGGAATTGAATTAAATTCAATATTGGCTAATAAGGCATAAAAATCTACAGTACTACTGAATGCAAAGAGAGTCCAATCATTAACTCATAATTCTTGGATGATCTCCAACTAAGTGGAAGAGATTAATTCATAATTGAGACAAATAAAAATTAAGCAGGAAACAATCATGGATTATTATTAGCAAAGTGATTGGTAAGTTAAGAACAATATTTTTTGGACAAATTTACTCACAGATTGGAGACTAATGAAAATGGTTAGTGGTGAAATAAAGGATTAAAAATAGTCTGAACTTGAAATATTTGGGAAGTAGTGCCAATTTTAGATTATTAAATGCTTTTTTATAGAAAGGGGATAAGATGACCAAATACTTAGGGAAGACAATATATTTGTATCTTTGTATTAAAGGATATTACCCATCAGAGAGGTTGGAATATTACACTAAGCAAATAGTAAATATAATCAAATATCACAGGAAGACAAGATATCATATCTAAGGATGTACAGATGAGAGAATTGTTTTCAAACATGTGGCTATTTTGGATTCCAACATTTTTTTTCCCACTTAACATTTTTAAATACTTCTTTAAAAGATCAGCTAAGAAGCACTACAGAGAACTTTAAAATTAAAATAATTTCTCATTGTTTCTAACTCTCCTCTTTTTATCTAAACTCTAGGCATATTCTGCTCATTCAGAATATGGGACTGTTCCTACATTGCCCAGAATTTAAAAATTCAGATTTGTTTACAAACATTTGTATAGTGTTTTCTATGCTCCAAGCATCCTAAGAGCTTTAGAAAATTCTCTTATTTAACCCTCATAATGCTATGATAGAGATATAATTACTAGTTTTCCTCTTTACCTAAGAGGGAACCTGATGTGTGTAGAAGATCAGTAACTTGGCCACAGTCAAACATTCGTAAGTGGTGGCTCCAGGTTCCCATGCTTGGTTCCTACCCCCAGAACTCTGCTCTCTCCCTGTGTACTCTCACCATTTAGTGTCACCTATGTCACTCAGTTGAAGGCAGAATGAATTGACTTAGATATAACCTGTGCCCATAATGCAACAAGTTCATATTTTTAATGAACATATTGTTACTTATACTTTAGAGTACATATTTTTCAAAAAGTACTCAATTTAGAAGCTACAGATTTACTCCAATGAATATGCACTTATCACATTATTTGTGAAATGTATCTCTTGCCCTTAGAACAAGTTTAAAATTCTAACAATGAAATCAGTATTGTTATTTTCAATCTCTCTCTCTCCATCCTCTCCACCATAAACTATGTCACAGTGTAATTCTCCTCTTTGGACTCGAGACATGAGTTTGGCTTGAGTATCTTTTGTCCATGCTTCAAATCAAATTCATTCTCTAATAATGAAAATTTTCCACGATGAGAGACGTTCCTTAAAAATTTATCTAAAACATGAGATACCATTACACTCCAGTTAGAATGGTCAAGACCTGGAACACTGACAACATCAAATGCTAGTGAAGATGTGGAGCAAAAGAAGCTCTCATTCATTGTTACTGGGAATGCAAAATGGTGCAGCCACTTTGGAAGAGGGTTTGGCAGTTTTTACAAAATTAAACATATTCTTACCATAAAATCAAGCAACTGTACTCCTTTGTATTTTCCCAGAGGAGTTGAAAACGTATGTCCACACAAAAACCTGCACCTGGATGTTGATAAGAGCTTTATTCATAATTTCCCAAACTTGGAAACAACCAAGATGTCTTTCAGTAGGTGAATGGATAAATAAACTATGGTACATCCAAACAATGGAATATTATTCAGCACTAAAAAGAAATGAGCTATTAAACCATAAAAAGACATGCAGGAAACTTAAATACATATTGCTAAGTGAAAGAAGCCATTCTGAAAGGACTACACACTGTATGATTGCAACTATATGGCATTCTGGAAAAGGCTAAAATATTGAGACAATAAAAAGATCAGTAGTTACCAAAGATTAGGAGTGGGGAGAGGGATGAATAGGCAGGAAGCAGAGGATTTTTAGGGCAGTGAAAATACTCTATGACACCTTAATGATGGGTACATGTCATTATACATCAAACCCATAGAATTTATAACTCCAAGAGCTAAGCATATTTTAAGCTATGGACTTTGGGTGATTATGATATGTCAATGTAGTTTACTCAATTTTAACAAATGTACCACTCTGGTGGTGACTGGTGATAGTAAGAGAGGCTATACACATGGGGGTGGCAGGAAGTATATGAGAAATATCTGTACCTTCCCTTCAGTTTTGCTGTGAATCTTAAACTGCTCTAAAAATTAGTCTTAATTTTAAAACTTGTCATAGTTTTACAATATATCATCTATAAAAGGTCAAGCACAGTGCCTTACATAAGCAGCTGTTAAATAAATTGTTATTCCTCATTGGTCACCAGGCTTATTGCTTCTTTTTTCTAATATCTGCCTTCAGTTCCTCCTTTCCATTTTCTCTGCTTCTATTTATTCTGAGACCATAACAGTCTGTTAAAGAACTTGAGCTTCGGGACCTTTCTTAGTTACCTATTGCTGCTAAAACTAACCATCACAAATTTAGTGACTTAAATGAACACAAATTTATGTTACATTCAGAATAAATATATAGTCCTAAAATCAAGGTGTAGGTAGAGCTTTATTCCTTCTGGAGACACTAGAAGACAATCTGTTTTCATACCTTTTCCAATTTCTAGAGGCCACCAGCATTCCTTGGATCGTAGCCCCTTCCTCCATCTTCAACACGTATCATTCCAACTATTTTTATCATTCCATCTCCCTTTTCTGACTTTGGTTCTGCTGTCTCTCTCTTTCCCTTATAGGTAATTTGTGACTACATTGAGCCCACCTAGATAATCCAAGATGAGTTCCCCATGTCAAGGTCTTCATCTGTGAAGTCCTTTTTAACATGTAAAGTAACATATTCACTGGTTCTGAGGAGCAGGTGGTGAATATCTATGGAGGTCATTACTCTGTCTACCATAGGGCCAGAATGCCTGAGCTACAATACTTCTTCTGCTGTTTATTTGCTGTTTATCTGCTGTTTTTTTTTTTAAGGCAAATTACTTAAACTTCCGGAGCCTAAATCTTCTCATCTGTGAAGTGAGGCTCAAGAGAGGAACTCGTAGGATCATTGTGAGGATTAAATTATGTTGTACCATGTATATAGAGGACCACAACAACTGTCACTGAGTAAGTACTCAAATCTCAACTATTATTATTTGTGTTAATCTTGTCTGATAGAAACAAACTCATGTTAATGAAGCTCACAGAAAGCAATGCACAAATTTAAAATGCTCACATATCCATTTACAATTAGAAGTGCAATCTTGGGATTAGCAATCCTGTTATTTAGAGAAACTAAAAAAGAAGCCATGTTACAATCAGAAGTTGGTTTGATGGACATAGGGTCCAAAAAGCAGTGATAAATCAAAGCATGTCCACTCGCCAGGGTCCCTTTCAGTTAAATCTTTACTACTCAAAGTGTGCTAGCATAACCTGGCAGCTTTCTCATATTCAGAATTTCAAGCCTCACTCTAGACCTTTAAATAAGAATCTGAATTTTCCTATGATTTCCAAGTGATTTGCATGCAGATTAAAGTTTGAGAAGTACTCCCTGTGACAGTGCTTCAAAGTGCTTTGCCCTCCTCCATCTCTGCTTTCATAACAGGGAACAACCACCATCACCATGCATGAATCCATTCTGTCTTTACATATGTCAATACCTTCTAAAGGGAATGCTGCTATACACTTTCCCTTTGACATGACTTGGGATAAGTCTTGTATGCTGATTATTTTGTGTGATTTAAGTTTAACTCTCAGTGTACATCCTTTAGTTCTTCAGCTCTAAGCTGGTAAATAAAGAAGGCTTGCCTTCTGAAGGCCTAGAAATAACAATTACAAACATACCTCTGGAAAGTAAGCATACATTCCTTTTCTTAATAGCTCTGCCAAATTTTATTATTAGCTTAATTCCATTATTAGGCTATTATTTTTAATATTTAAAAAATTAGGTCTACAAGAAAATTCAGACAATAAAAATTAATTAATTAATTACATTAATCCATCATAGCTAAATAGTACATTTTCAATGGGAAGTAAAGAAAAGGAACCATATGGAAAACATTTTCTCATACTGAACAATAATCGTTGAAGTATGGTTTTGAAATGAGAGCAAATATCAAAGTATAAATTACATTTCTTCAATGAAATGTGCCCACTAACACCAAAAGATAAGTACAGAGCAATTTATGTTTGTCTTCAAAGTGGATTGAGTCACAGATTAAAATTCTTAGAGATACAAAGACACTGACAATAATTTAATGAATTAAAACATTTGAACATTACTTCAATATATACTTATTGCACATCTGGTACATGTAAGGCTCTTTGTTACTCACACTTTTGTCAAACAAAAGAGGCTTCATCAAACAAACCTGTTGATAAGACACAAGTAAGTTTATTCTTACTTCATAAGTGAGAATACTACCCTGACAGAGACTTCCTTGACTCAGGGAAAAGAGTAGGCAAAGTTAGGGTATTTATGAGATTTTAGAGTCAATTTATGGAGGATCTTTCAATGTGGAGGTGGTGGGGGGGAGGGGCGACTAGAACTGAAAAATGATTATGATATAATAATATATATTATACACTCAACATGGGCAGGGTCTTCAGGTGAGGGCATACAAAGAGACTAGAAGACTAAGTAGTCATATGATGCTATCTATTGAAAATTTAACAGTTTGATGTTCATTTAAATTGTTTTTCCAGGAAGCTTCTAAATGAACAATAAAGTTACTTGCAACTTATCTTCCCAGGCAAGGGTTTCCTAGAATGGTAAACTTACATTGATGAAAACAATGGAATAGTAAAGTGATATTGGTAAAGACAGCCAAATGGTCGAGCAGAGTTATGTTAATGTAGAGAATAAACCATATGCCATAGATGGTTTCAGCTTTCACTCTAGTGACTCAAAGTTAAATAGGACATAGTCACTATACTAAAAGAATATATTATAGAATATGAAAGTTTTTAGTGAATACTAAAACAGATTTGTTCTGATTATAATTATTGAGAAAAATAGAGAAAAATATAAACAAGAAAATAAAAATCACCAAATTCCATCAACATGACAGAGCATTTCTAACATTTTAACATGTTTGTGTGTTGTGTTCATTTGTGCTTAGTTTATATGCATAATCTATGCATATAATAAAATATACATATTTCTTAACCAAAAGTTAGGTCCCTATCATCAATAAGCTTTGTAGGCAGCTTTATCTTTCACTAAATTAAAAAAGCCATGAACATTTTCTAATGTTATTAATTGTTCTTTGAAAACTTGAATTTTTAATATCTATGTGTGTTTGTGTGTGTGTGTGTGTGTATGTGTGTATATATATATATATATATATATATATATATATATATATATAGACTGAATTTATTTACCTAACAAGACATCACTGAATGAAAAGATGGCTAAAAAGTAATCATCAATGTTATGATTATCTTTTATGGAAATATTGTGTATATCTTTATTTCCTTAACAAAGTTTCTAGATGCTGGGTATCACTATTTTTAATGACCCTTTAAACAGATAATCATGTGCTGAAATATGAAAGCTAAGGAGACATTTTTGTTAATGCCTCATTCTGAAGCATCTTTGCTTGCTCAGAGGCAATGAAAATATTTATTTGATAGAATTGTTTCAAAACATTTGGATCAGTACTTCTTAGCTGCATCTGTCAATAGTGACAGAAGAATGAATGCAAACTTCCATTCATTTGTTTAACTTAGATCAAAACTGCTGAATGTAATCATAAAATTCCTTTAAAGCCTCATCTTTACCTTTTAAAATAATTTTATGATGTTTATAATAATTTAAATTTTATTATGTTTTCTATAATATGTCAATGTTTTTTAAATACAAAATAATTTTCTCCCAAAGTTTTGAGTAGAATTGATTCTCTAGGGAGTTGCAAGAGCTTTCACTATTCCTACTATAGAAGCTACATGCCTAAGGGTATATATAATATATTCCAGCTTGTGAATCATGATGACCATGATACAATTCATACAGTATTAAAGTAATCATTCACAAGATTGTTCTGGATTCTAAAGAACAACAAGTCAGTGAGGAATGGAGCCAACTTTAAATATTATGTTTTAATGTTGCATCCCAAATAGGAAATCTGGGAAGGAGGGAAAAAGGGAAACAAAACATTTAAATTAGTTGAGTCCAGTTAGATTTATAAGGGGTAGCAAGAAGAGGTTAATATTTGACAAGCCCAACTGAACTGCATCGAAAGGAATTAAGAAAAGGACCATTTAAAGGGCAAGAAGGAGTTAGTGTTATAGCAGGAAAAAGAGATCATAGTAGAAATGGAAGTTTGTGTTACCACTGTCACTCTGTATTAGCAAAATGCAAATATCAAAGATACACAATATTATAGGGAGAAATCTCCCACTGTAAGAAGGAAGCACTAATTTTTAAAAGAGAAGTTTTTGTTAACTTTCAGAAACTTTAAGTTCCCAGACTGGGAAATATCTCAAGAGGCAAGTGAGGAATCCTTAGAATGGAATTTTGCAGATAGCAAATGTGGTGAAAGTGAGAATAGGGACACTTTCCTTCTCCCCAAAGAATTACAGATATAAAGAGGTCAGGAGCAGGGCACAGCCAGAAAGTTATATAAT
This sequence comes from Delphinus delphis, assembly GCF_949987515.2. NCBI lineage: Eukaryota > Metazoa > Chordata > Mammalia > Artiodactyla > Delphinidae > Delphinus > Delphinus delphis. The sequence goes on from NC_082699.1 coordinate 19,904,934, forward strand.
ACAAAGTGTAGCATAAAACTTAGGTGGCTTTAAGATCCTGCTGAAATTAGGGAAATACATCAGACAGAAACAGAAAGATGAAATTGCCAAAGTCATAAATTTTATTTTTTACAACACTGATCAGAGCTGCTCTCACGGAAATCAGATTCCACACTTAATTCAGGATTCTAGCCAGGTAGGGATACAAGAGTATAGTATGACTTACACACTACTTGTTGCCAAGTTTGTACACTTAAGCAACATTAATTTTATACCCCCAATGCTCTGCCCCCTGCTAACCACCATTTATGTTTTTTACAAGTTTGACTTTTTAAATTTCCACATATAAGTGATATCATACAGTGTTTGTTTTACTTTGTGTGACTTATCTCACTCAGCAAAATGTGCTCAACGTACATCCATTTATCGAAAATGGCAGGATTTCTTTCCTGCCTTTCTAGCCTTTCTTATGGTTGAATAATATTTCATTGTGTATATATACCACATTCTTTTTTATCCATTCATCTACAGATGGAAACTTAGGTTGTTTCTATATCTTGGCTATTGTAAATAATGCTGCAATGAACATGGGAATGAGTGCATAAAAAAGGGTACAGGAGCAAATGAATAGATTCCTAACAAATACGAACAGAAATCAAAGGATATTAAAATCTGAGAAAGAGAGACAATTTGTAAAGTTCTCAGTTTTTTTTTTGTTGTTGTTCTGTTTTTTTTGTGTGTTTGTTTTTTGTTTTTTTTCTGACAAGAGCAGATTAGAATCTAGGCTCTAGGAAAGGAATCAGTTTGCATGTGGTAGACTCCTCTTGAAGGAATGGAATCCCTTCCAAATAGGAACCAATAAATACATCTGATCTCAGAGAGGTATCTCTCCCAATTGTATTTTAGATTCATTAATAAGCATTTGAAAACGGGCATGGATTAACCAGAATCCTGAAGAAACTGAAACTACCTTTCTGGGCTTCAGATAGTATTCCCATTTTCTTTACTTTTTCTTCTAGTCTAAAACTTTGGATAGCCCAGGGAAATTATTGCCTTTTCTGTCTGTAGGCTTAAATTAGGAAGCCAAGAGCAGACAATATATTGAATCCTAGGAATTGGCTTATCTTATCTAAGATAACTCAGTTATCATTAAACTGTAGGTCTTTAGAGTAAGGATATAATTGGACATTGGATAAAAAAGAAAGAGAGAGGAAATAGGAGGTTAGGGATGTGTACTCCAATACACAATTCAAATATTTCCAAGAAAGGTAGTATAATATTTTGTCACGTATTAAAATAAGTAGTTATTCTCAGATGTATTATACTGCAGTCTAAATTAAATATAGCTATTTCAAAATAGTTTAAAGAAGAGAAATAGTAAAATAAAAGTCAATGTAAATCATTTAAAGCAACATATTTATGATGTGAGACTGATAATTATAGCATCCCACCATACAGTAGAGAAACTAATAAATACTAATACTCCAGGATACAAGAAATATAAAAAGAAGTATGATGAGTTCTAATCTGTTGAAAGAGAGACTTATAAAGAACAGGAATAACGCCAGAAGTACAGACTAATTTATTGCTTCTTGAGCATACATAAATGTGACAAAACTTCAAATGAATAGAAAAATAAAGATGTTAAAAGTGATGGCTGCAGTAATTAGCATAATATGAATTATGACCAATGATCAGAATTATGATTTGTAGTGGTAGGAGTTGGGAATAGAGGGGATGATTTAGAATATTCTGAGAAGGGAAGAAGATAAAACAACAAAGCCTTAAGTGACGATGGATAAACAAGGCACAAAGAGAATTTATTATAATGAGAAATGATTGAAATTGATTTAAGGTAGTAGAAAGTAAAGAAGTAACAGAAGATCACAGAGTTGTATAAAAGCATCCCCTGGATGGACCTTGACTTTTTTTAAGTTGATTTATAAACAAAACAAGACTAAACAATACTCCTTTGGAAATATAGGCACTAAACAGAATAGGAAAACAAATATATAGAATAATAGAATGCAATTTTTTCCTACCACTATTTTAAAAAATTATTACCATACAAGTAACAGAATTCCTTAATGAATTGCTTTGTTTATCACAATTCTTTTTAGATATGCATTCTTAAAATGTGACTGAGCATACATTTGAAAAGAATTGTGATTTAGATTTTTGGGAGAATAAATGAGTTGAGTTTTATTTTCTGGTCAATTAGTAAAATTGTTTTAGTGCAACTATCTTCCAATAGTTCAAGGCAAGGTAAAGTACCTGTTATCTAAGGAACCCTTTTCAAACTAAGTATTTGGATGTTAATACAACTCTAGATGATATCTCCCCAAATCATAAAAGGTAATAGAGTGTTCTGTAAAATATCTTCAATATAAATCAAATTATTATTTTTGGTTTCCAAAAATAACACCACTTCTATTTACACTACAATAAAAATTACACCTTCTAATTGTGAATTAAGTGATGTGCTCCCAAACATACTAAGCACTACAAAGTAGTAATTTTCTCAATAATGAATCAAACTCCAGAAAGGCCAGAAATATACAGCTATAGCTGTATATAAATATACCATTATAGCATTGATAATAGCTTATCAATGATCACTCTGTTTAGGCAGGTAGCAGGATAAACTAAAGAAAGGACTGAAAAAATCATAAAAATTAATTTGTTGCTATAGACCATTCTTATAATATTTTATGACACTCCAAGGAAATAGAAATATATATTAAATTCTAAACTTTTGGCCATTTATTGACACAAAATTGTCTAAAAAATATAGAAAATAGTTTTTGCAAAAATATAAAAATGTAGATTTTTCCTTTTTGTAAGAATATATATATATATATATAATATTTAATTCAAGGCATGTATTTAAAGAATAAAAATGGACTAAATAGAGGAGTTAAAAAATTGTTAAATATCTCTGTCCAGAAGAAGAGGAAATCAGTTCCTTTCAAACTAACTCAAGCCTGAGAATCTATGACTTTGAAATTTTAAAATGGACTATAATTCTTGTTCTATTCTTTGATGCTATTCTATCTAAATTGTGAACATTAAAATATGTAAACATCAATGTCAATATTTATGTTTATTTTAAAAAGCAGTTATCTTGGAGGACCTTAAAGATGGCAGAGGAGTAAGATGTGGAGATCAACTTCCCCTCAACAAATACATCAGAAATACAACTACATGTGGAACAACTCCTACAGAACACCTACTGAACGCTGGCAGAAGACCTCAGACTACCCAAAAGGCAAGAAACTCCCCATGTACCTGAGTAGGGAAAAAAAAAAAACAAAAAAGAGAAAAAAGAATAGGGATGGGACCTACACCTCTGGGAGGGAACTGTGAAGGGGAAAAAGTTTCCACACACTAGGGAGCCCCTTCACTGGCAGAGACAAAGGGTGGTCAGGGGGGAACCTTCAGAGCCATGGAAGAGAGAGCAGCAACAGGGGTGTAGAGGGCAAAGAGGACAGATTCTTGCACAGAGGATCGATGCCGACTAGCACTCACCAGCCTGAGAGGCTTGTCTGCTCAACCACAGGGAATGGTGGGGGTTGGGAGCTGAGGCCCTGGCTTCAGAGGTCTGATCACAGGGAGAGGACTGGGGTTGGCTGTGTGAGCACAGCCTGAAGGGGGCTAGTGCACCACAGCTAGCTGGGAGGGAGTCCGGGAAAAAGTCTGGCCCTGCCTAAGAGGCAAGAGACCATTGTTTCAGGGTGCATGAGGAGAGGGGATTCAGAGCACTGCCTAAACGAGCTCCAGAGATGGGCATGAGCTGCAGCTATCAGCACAGACCCCAGAGACAGGCATGTAATGCTCCTGCTGCAGCCACCAAGAATCCTGTGTGCAAGCACAGGTCACTATCAACACCTCCCCTCCCAGGAGCCTGTGCAGCCTGCCACTGCCAGGGTCCCGTGATCCAAGGACAACTTCCCCAGGAGAAAACACGGTGTGCCTCAGGCTGCTGCAAAATCTCTCTGGCCTCTGCTGCTGCAGGCTCACCTCACTTTCTGTACATCTCCCTCCCCTCAGCCTGAATAAGCCAGAGCCCCCTAATCAGCCGCTCCTTAACCCTCCTCTTTTCTGAGTGAAGAACAGATTCCAGAGGACAACATACTGCAGAGGCAGGGCCAAAACCAAAGCTAAACACCAGAAACTGTGGAACAAAGAAGAGAAAGGGAAATTTCTCTGTGCAGCCTCAGGAGCAGTGAATTAAATCTCCACAATCAACTTGAGGTACCTTGCATCTGTGGAATACCTGAATACATAACGAATCATCCCAAAATTGACTCAGTGGTCTATGGGAGCAACTGTAGACTTGGGATCTGCTGTATGCAACTGACTAGTGTCTAATTTTTATGTTTATCTTTGCATTGGTTTTAGTGCTTGTTATCATTGGTGGATTTGTTTATTGGTTTCGTTGCTCTCTTTTTTTAATCACATTTTAAATTTTTTATTTTAATATTTTTTTATTTTAATAACTTTATTTTACTTTTCCTTTCTTTCTGTTTTATCTCCCTTTTCTTCTGAGCCATGAGACTGACATCATCTTGGTGCTCCGGTCTGGTGTCAGGCCTGAGCTTCTGAGATGGGAGACCTGAGTTCAGGACATTGAACCACAAAAGAACTCCCATCCCCAAGTAACATCAATTGATGAGAGACCTCCCAGAGATCTCCACCTCAATGCTAAGACCCAGCTCCACTCAATGACCAGCAAGCAACAGTGCTGGATGCCCCATGCCAAATAACTAGCAAGACAGGAACACAGCCCCACCATTAGCAGAGAGGCTGCGTAAAATCATAATAAGTTCACAGACAGCCCAAAACACACCACTGGGCACAGTCCTGCCCACCAGAAAGACAAGATCCAGCCTCATCCACCAGAACACAGGCACCAGTCCCTTCCAACAGGAAGCCTACACAACACACTGAACCAACCTCACCCATGGCGGGCAAACACCAAAAACAATGGGAGCTATGAACCTGCAGCCTGTAAAAAGGAGACCCCAAACCCAGTAAGTTAAGCAAAATGAGAAAACAGAGAAATACAGAGCAGATGAAGGAGAAAAGTAAAAACCCAGCAGACCAAACAAATGAAGAGCAAATAGGCAGTATACCTGAAAAAGAATTCAGAGTAATGATAGTAAAGATAATCCAAAAACTTGGAAAAAGAATGGAGAAAATAGAAGAAATGTTTAACAAGGACCTAGAAGAACTAAAGAGGAAACAAACAATGATGAACAACACAATAAATGAAATTGAAAATTCTCTAGAAGGAATCAAGAGCATAATAACTGAGGCAGAAGAATGGATAAGTGTCCTGGAAGATGAAATAGTGGAAATAACTAACGCAGAGCAGAAAAAAGTAAAAGAATGAACAGAATTGAGGACAGTTTCAGAGACGGCTGGGACAACATTAAACACAGCAACATTCGAATTATACAGGTCCCAGAAAAAGAAGAGTAAAAAAGAAGGAACTGAGAAAATATTTGAAGAGATTATGTTGAAAACTTCCCTAATATGGGAAAGGAAATAGTCAATCAAGTCCAGGAAGCACAGAGAGTCCCATAAAGGATAAATCCAAGGAGAAACATGCCAAGACACATGTTAATCAAACTATCAGAAATTAAATACAAAGAAAAACATATTAAAAGCAGCAAGGGAAAAGCAACAAATAACATACAAAGGAATCCCCTAAAAGTTGAGAGCTGATTTTTCAGCAGAAACACTGCAGTCCAGAAAGGAGTGGCAAGACCTATTTAAAGTGATGAAAGAGAAAAACCTACAACCAAGATTACTCTACCCAGCAAGGATCACATTCAGATTCGACAGAGAAATTAAAATCTTTAGAGAAAAGCAAAAGCTAACAGAATTAAGCACCACCAAACCACCTTTACAACAAAGCTAAAGGAACTACTCTGGCAAGAAACAAAAGAGAAGGAAGAGACCTACAATAACAAACCCAAAACAATTAAGAATATGGTAATAGGAACATACATATTGATAATTACCTTAAATGTAAATGGATTAAAAGCTCCAACCAAAAGACATAGAGTGATTGACTGGATACAAAACAAGACCTGTAATATATGCTGTCTACAAGAGACTCACTTCAGACCTAGGAACACATACAGACTGAAAGTGAGAGGATGGAAAAAGTTATACCATGCAAATGGAAATCAAAAGAAAGCTGGAGTAGCAATTCTCATATCAGAAAAAATAGACTTTAAAATAAAGACTATTACAAGAGACAAAGAAGGACACTACATATTGATCAAGGGATCAATCTAAGAAGAAGATATAACAATTGTAAATATTTAAGCACCCAACACAGGAGCACCTCAGTACATAGACAAATGCTAACAGCCATAAAAGGGGAAATTGACAGTAACACAATCATAGTAGGGGACATTAACACACCACTTTCACCAATGGACAGATCATCCAAAATGAAAATAAATAAGGAAACACAAGCTTTAAATGATACATTAAACAAGATGGACCCAATTGATATTTATAGGACATTCCATCCAAAAACAATGGAAAAACTTTCTTCTCAAGTGCTCATGGAACATTTTCCAAGATAGATCATATTTGGGTCACAAACCAAGCTTTGGTAAATTTAAGAAAATTGAAATCACATCAACTGTCTTTTCTGACCACAACACTATGAGACTAGATATCAATTACAGGAAAATAACTGTAAAATGCAAACACATGGAGGCTAAACAATGTACTACTAAATAACCAAGAGATCACTGAAGAAATCAAAGAGGAAATCAAAAAATACCTAGAAAAAACTGACAAAGAAAACACAATGACCCAGAGCCTATGGGATTCAGCAAAAGCTGTTCTAAGTGGGAAGTATATAGCAATACAATTCTACCTCAAGAAACATCTCAAATAAACAATCTAACCCACACTTAAAGCAATTAGAGAAAGAAGAACAACAAAACCCCAAAGACAGCAGAAGTAAAGAACTCATACAGATCAGATCAGAAATAAATGAAAAAGAAATGGAGGAAATGATAGCAAAGATCAATGAAACTGAAAGCTGATTCTTTGAGAAGATAAACAAAATTGATAAACCATTAGCCAGACTCATCAAGAAAAAAATGGAGAAGACTCAAATCAATAGAAATAGAAATGAAAAAGGAGAAGTAAAAACTGGCACTGCAGAAATACAAAGGATCATGAGAGATTACTACAAGCAGCTACATGTCAATAAAATGGACAACCTGGAAGAATGGATAAATTCTTAGAAAGGCACAACCTTCCAAGACTGAAAGAGGAAGAAATAGAAAATATAAACAAACTAATCATTAGCACTGAAATTGAAACTGTGAATGAAAATCTTCTGAGAAACAAAACTCCAGGAACAGATGGCTTCCCAGGAGAATTCTATCAACATTTAGAGAAGAGCTAACACCTATCCTCAAACTCCTCCAAAATATTACAGAGGGAGGAACACTCCCAAAATCATTCTATGAGGCCACCATCACCCTGATACCAAAACAAGACAAAGATGTCACAAAAAAATAAAACTACAGGCCAATGTCACCGATGAACATAGCAGCAAAAATCCTCAGCAAAATTCTAGCAAACAGAATCCAACAGCAAATTAAAAGTATCATGCACCATGATCAAGTGGGTTTATCCCAGGAATGAAAGGATTCTCCAATATACGTAAATCAATCAATGTGATACACCATATTAAAAAATTGAAGGAGAAAAACCATACGATCATCTCAATAGATGCAGGAAAAGCTTTTGAAGAGATTCAACACCTACTTATGATAAAAACCCTCCAGAAAGTAGGCATAGAGGGAACTTACCTCAATATAATAAAGGCCATATATGACAAACCCACAGCCAACATCATTCTTAATGGTGAAAAAGTGAAACCGTTTCCACTAAGACAAAGAACAAGAATATGTTGCCCACTCTCACCACTATTATTCAACAAAGTTTTGGAAGCTTTAGCCACAGCAGTCAGAAAAGAAAAAGAAGGAAAAGGAATCCAAATCAGAAAAGAAGAAGTAAAGCTGTCACTGTTTGTAGATGACATGATATTATACATAGAGAATCCTAAAGATACTACCAGAAAACTACGAGAACTAATCAATGAATCTGGTAAAGTACCAGGACACAAAATTAATGCATAAAAATCTCTTGCATTCCTATACACTAATGATGAAAAATCTGAAAGAGAAATCAAAGAAACACTCCCTTTTACCACTGAAACAAAAAGAATAAATTACCTAGGAATAAACCTACCTAAGGAGACAAAAGACTTGTATGCAGAAAACTATAAGACACTGATGAAAGAAATCAAAAGTGACACAAACAGATAGAGAGATATACCATGTTCTTGGATTGAAAGAATCAACATTGTGAAAATGACTATACTACCCAAAGCAATCTACAGATTCAATGCAATCCCTGTAAAACTACCAATGGAATTTTTCACAGAACTAGAACAAAAAATTTCCCTATTTTTATGAAAACACAAAAGACTCCGAATACCCAAAGCAATCTTGAGAAAGAAAAACAGAGCTGGAGGAATCAGGCTCCCTGACTTCAGGCTATACTACAAAGCTACAGTAATCAAGACAGTATCATACTGGCACCAAGCTAGATATATAGATCAACAGAACAGGATAGAAAACCTGGAGATAAACCCATGCACATATGGTCATCTTATCTTTGATAAAGGGGGCAAGAATATACAATGGAGAAAAGACGGCCTCTTCAATAAGTTGTGCTGGGAAAACTGGACAGCTACATGTAAAAGATTGAAATTAGGACACTTGCTAACACCATACACAAAAATAAACTCAAATTGGATTAATGACCTAAATGTAAGGCCAGACACTATTAAACTCTTAGAGGAAAATATAGGCAGAACACTGTATGGCATAAATCACAGTAAAATCCCTTTTGACCCACCTCCTAGAGAAATCGAAATAAAAACAAATAAACAAATGGGACCTAATGAAACTTAAAAGCTTTTGCACAGCAAAGGAAATCATAAATAAGATGTAAAGACAACCCTCAGAATGGGAGAAAATATTTGCAAATGAAGCAACTGACAAAGGATTAATCTACAAAATTTACAAGCAGCTCATGCAGCTCAGTATCATAAAACAAACAACCCAATCCAAAAATGGGAAGACCTAAATAGACATTTCTCCAAAGAAGATATACAGATTGCAAATAAAGACATGAAAGAATGCTCAACATCATTAATCATTAGAGAAATGCAAATCAAAACTACAATGAGATATCATCTCACACCAGTCAGAATGGCCATCATCAAAAAATCTAGAAACAATAAATGCTGGAGAGGGTATGGAGAAAAGGGAACCCTCTTGCACTGTTAGTGGGAATGTAAATTGATACAGCCACTATGGAGAATAGTATGGAGGTTCCTTAAAAACCTAAAAATAGAACTACCATATGACTCAGCAATCCCACTACTGGGCACATACCCTGAGAAAACCATAATTCAGAAAGAGTCATGTAGGGGCTTCCCTGGTGGCACAGTGGTTGAGAGTCCACCTGTCGATTCAGGGGACATGGGTTCGTGCCCCAGTCTGGGAAGATCCCACATTCCACAGAGTGGCTGGGCCCATGAGCCATGGCTGCTGAGCCCTCACGTCTGGAGCCTGTGCTCTGCAATGGGAGAGGCCACAATAGTGAAAGGTCCGTGCACCGCAAAACAAAAACAACAACAGAAGAGTCATGTACCACAATGTTCACTGCAGCACTATTTAGAAAAGCTAGGACATGGAAGCAACCTAATTGTCCATCAACAGATGAATGGGTAAAGAAGATGTGACACATATGTACAATGGAATATTTCTCAGCCATATAAAGGAACGAAATTGAGTTATGTGTAGTGAGGTAGATGGACCTAGAGTCTGTCATACAGAGTGAAGTAAGTCAGAAAGAGAAAAACAAATACCATATGCTAGCACTTATTTATGGCATCTAAGAAAAAAAAAGTTTCTGATGAACGTAGGGGCAGGACAGGAATAAAGACGCAGACGTACAGAATGGACTTGAGGACATGGAGAGGGGGAAGGGTAAGCTGGGACGATGTGAGAGACTGGCATTGACATATATACTCTACCAAATATAAAATAGACAGCTAATGGGAAGCAGCCACATAGCACAGGGAGATCAGCTTGGTGCTTTGTGACCACCTAGAGGGTTGGGATAGGGAAGGTGGGAGGGAGATGCAAGAGGGAGGGGATATGGTGATATATATATACATATAGCTGGTTCACTTTGTTATAGAGCAGAAACTAACACCTCCAGGAAAGATGTTAAAAAAAATAGCTATCTTTGGAAGCAACACATAAACTCTTCTCTTGCCTCCTTGACAATGCCTATGAAAGGGACATTCCTCTTAAACGTGCATCATACATGTCTTCCTACATCTTGGCAAGTCTAATGTCTTCAAGAAGAGACTGGATTTATTCATTCAATATTAGTCAGAACATTCTGTAAATATCAGCATAAGTAGAAAAAAACAAATGTCACTAAACACAACACACAGAGAAAATTAAAGGTCCCCCAAATTGTTACGAGAAAAGGCAAAATAAATGTTTGGGAATATCTGGGAAAAAATAAGCAAAACTGGAAGAATCTAAGAGACATTGGTCTTAGGATGAGAAGAGAGACAAGGAATGGATCTTGTGTCCAACATTTATAATGGGTAAACAAAAACGTTGCACACATGGCCCATGGTTACCAAATTGATTAAGCTTTTATGTTATTTCAATTTTCTCCATTTTAGAGTTTTATAAATGATTTAATTATTCTTCAGTGATCTACTATAATTATAATAGGCCTCCTTTATTTATTAATATATAACTTAAGTTAGTGCTTTTATTACTTACAGGAAAATATATGTGTCATAGAATACTCTAATTTGATTTAACCTTACTTGATTTATGTGTTATTCTTGAGTGTTTTCATTTTGTATATCACTTAAACCTCACAAGATATTATTATCATTATTTCTTATAGTCAACATTCTTTTACTGATCCTCATTGCCATGTTTTTTTTCTTCTTTTGTTTCCAAGATTCCATTTGGGATTATTATTACTCTGACTGCAGAACACCTTGTATTGTTTTCCCTGGTGCAGGTCTGCTGGTAATGAATTCTCAGTTCTAATATATGTATAATGTCTTTAAATTCCCTTCATTTATTTGAGTATATATTTCTGGATATATAAGTCTAGGCTAGCAGTTCTTTTATTTCAGTACTTTGAAGGTTTTCATTGTTTTCTAGGTTCCTTGTTTCTGCTGTTAGCCAGTAGACATTCTTATTTGGGCTTATTTGAAAGTATTACACCTTTTTCTCTGCCTGCTTTCTGTTTCATTTTTAGCAGTTTACTATAATGTACTTTTATGCTGTTTGTTGTATTTATCCTGTTTGGGGTTCATAAAGCTTCTTGAATCCATGGCTTGATTATTTCATCAGTTCTCTGCCATTATCTGTTTAAATATTGATCCCGTTCATTTGCTGTCCTTCTGGAATCGATTACATTTGTGTTAGATTTTTCACTGTGTTAGGTGTATTGCTTGCTCTTTTCCATATTTCCATTTTTTTGGTCTGTGTGTTTCAGTATGGATAATTTCTCTCACCCATCTTGTAGTAAATTCTCAATTCTCCTATGTCTAATCTGCAGTTATCCTCACCTACTAAGTTCTTACATTTAGATATCTACTTTAGAATTTCAATTTTTATAGTTTTCTATTCTCTTTACAAAACTCATTTTAAAAATATTAATCATACCTAGTTTTAAATCTATTCCAGATAACTCCACTATTTAGATACTTTATCAGTTTCCATTATTTGTTGTGCTTTGCTCAAGTCTTATCTTCTTACATGCTTAAATATTTTTGAGTTTTAGTTCTTGTGTATAAAATATTGTAGAGAAAATGTAATGCTCTGCATGATCTTATCTTTTCAAATATATTTTTGATTTTTGTCAGACCTTTGGTCTTAAGGGCATATCTCCCTAGCCCAATTAGGAATTGAGATGATTTGAAGTTATTTTTTGTCTTTCTTTGGGCAAGTCTATTTACCATTTATCCTCACTCTTATAGTATAACCCTTTTGGAGTATATCCACCAAATGTGGATAGTTCTCATGACCTCCTTTTTGCCAGACCCTACACTCTAATTTTTGTTGATTGTAGTGTTGTTCAGATGGCTGAACATTTGCTCAGCTTCTCAACCCTTTTACCACAACTTTCACTTTTGCTTTGAGGGGTGAAAATCATGATAAATATTGTTTATCTCTTTTGACTCTTCTTTTTTCCCAAATCTTGCTTCCTCAAATTCTTAATTCACAGACACATTGTTTAATTTTTCAGATTTGACAGATGTTTAGCTAAATGGTTAGTTCAAAATCACTTAGTCTTCCATTTTCAGAAATGAATCTCCTTGTTCATGTGTTCTGGAAACTCCTGGCAATGGACTATTAAAGACCTAAACTCATGGTGTTGAGAATCTCCATTTCATTTCCACTAAGAGTCATAATGTCATTGTGGAAAGAGCAGTGAAACTCTTCTTTGGAAACACCATGATCAATGGCAGGCTGTGGATTACAGAATATAGATACAGCTACTATTATGTATAATAAATAAAAAGATAAAAATTCATAAATATATTTAATGCTCAGATAAGCTTGTAGATATAATCCTTAAACTTACTTACATTTGATGGCAGTGTCCTCACAGGACAGTGAAAGTTACAAATATAACATCCCTTCTAACTATATACTTCAACTGATATCAAAATAGAAGCAACAAAGCTTTTGCAAAAGAAACATTGGGTCATTTTATTTTCTAAATTATTCGCTGAAAACTAGTCAAATTACTGAGTCATACAACTAGAATACATTGGTATTCACAAAGACATACACACACTTAAAACTGTTTTTAGGGGAAAAATGTCAAAAGAACATGCCCTGTGCTCTTGACTTGAGACCTCTGAAATTTTAGTGAATTTTCCCTTTATTTCCTAAACTTACCAGCTCTTTATTTTCTTTACTATTTTCTTCTACTGTTCTTAATTTTATTCCTATTATAGTATTTCTCACTTTGTTTATAATATTTCTGTCAGGACACATGCTCATCCTGTAGACAGTAAACTCCTGAACCAAAGGAACTAAACATTGTTAAAACTTTATGATGCTGTAAAGCCATGAAAATGTCCTTTATGAAGAAGGTTAATAATACATATTTGTTGAATAACAATGGATAAATGTGTGGATGAATAAATGAATGAATGGAGGATTGAAAAATGTGTGTAAATGAATGTAATATATCCTCAATGTTTATGTTCTTCTGGTTTAGATTACATGCACATTTCTGAAAATATTTATGCTAACATTTAGCAAAACATTTAATTCACAAGGTTTTCTGATGATAATGGGTAAAAATGCAAAACATTTTTTTGTGTGTGTAATAGGATCTTTGATCCAGTAAGAGATTTCTCCTATTTGATATCAGTTGGAAAGTATGGCTGGAGAATACACTTTTCTCATATGAATGACATGAAAAAAGGTCTTTCAGTTATACGCCATTGAAATTCTAATCATAGTTGAATATTACCCACCAAGCACCCATCACTGTTGATGAGAATAACTGAAGGAATATTTAGGAGTTTGACTTTCTCTTTTAAATTTGCCTCAGACTCATTTTTTTTTCTCTGAATTTTAGCTATTTGCCACATCTTGGCCATAGGAGTAAAGATATCAAGGCAGTGAATTTAGATTGTCCTGTCTCTATCGAAAGTAAATGTTCAGACTGTACCCATAATCACTTGTTTCACTCATAGTTGATTTTTCTCTTCATTGAAATGTCTGATTGGTCTAGTGTGGAGGAATTCTTTCTCCCCCCTTCAGTGAAAGTATTGATTAATAATTTCATAAGAGTTTAGTGTTCTTAAAAGAATTTCCTGGTCCTAATATCTCTAATTCTATTTCTGTCCAAAGAAATCCTCCACTCCTCACATCTTCTTTTTCTCCTACTACACTGTGTATCTTTGAAGGAATAGTCTAATTTTAATTTGCAATGATTTTTGCAAATATTGATAAATACCCCTCATTTGAAACAGCTCCATATTCTTGTAATATGTTTTTTAAATAGGATATCTGTTTGATTTATTTTAAGGACATTTACATTGTATCATGATATGAAAAGAAGTACGATAAATTAGTTACATTTTACATTAATGAGATAAAATGAATTTGATAATAAAATTTGCTTCTTGATCTGATATTTGATGAGATATTTAACATCTTGTTATGTCAGTTACTCTAAATCAATTAGAGAAAAGAATATTAAAAATTTATCAGAGGTATAAGAGATGCATGATTGATGATCATAAGGCCTTTTTGAAATATGTAGTACAAATTTATAAACAAAAGGTTACTAAAAGTTTACTTGTTTCTTTTTTTTTTTTTTGCGGTATGCGAGCCTCTCACTGTTGTGGCCTATCCCGTTGCGGAGCACAGGCTCCGGACACGCAGGCTCAGCGGCCATGGCTCACGGGCCCAGCTGGTCCACGGCATGTGGGATCTTCCCGGACCGGGGCACGAACCCGTGTCCCCTGCATGGGCAGGCAGACTGTCAACCACTGTGCCACCAGGGAAGCCCACTTGTTTCCTTTTTATGTAACATATGAGTAATACATTTCCAATCCAATAAGGATATCTATGGGAAGATTCATATTAAAATTTTCCCAGTTTTTATTTCCGAATAAAAGTATCAAGCTTATAATACATCAAATATTCAGAAACTACTACTCTGAATTTTTACTTTTTTTACTTAATCATCTGTCTATACAGCATGCATGTCAGAGTTATAAAGAATTTTAGTAGTGCTATAGTTGTTTGTGAATGTTTTGTGCTGTCAGAATTGGCCCCGTAGAGAGAAAGAACCATACTATGTTATGCTAAGCAATTCGAGAGGTACCAACAGGCTACACTTGAGTTAAATTGACATCCAATCATGGCATTTCACCTTCTATTTTGAAATTACCATGGTGAAATTCATCATGAATGAATTGGGCACTTTCTCCAGAAAATACCTAGCAAAAAAGAGATGCTTCTAGGGTATGGTCCTCTGGTTGTTTCTGACTGGCTTTTCAGCCTGAGCACCAATTAGCAAAGCATCATCTCAGGCCAGCCTTTTTAAATGGAAAGACTTAGAGCCTCACAGTAACCCGTCCTTCATGGTTTTTTAGGAGCACACATAGTACTTTAAATTACACAACTATCCAACGACTTTACAACAATTTTTTTCCTTTCCTTCCCCTCATACACCCCAGATGCTCTCTTGATTCCAGTCCTTTGGATGCTGCATTTGCTGTAAGTCATTTCCCCCAAGTGTCCCTGATTAATTTCTACTCTTCTTCTAAGTCTAAAATAAAAATTTTGAGAAGTTCACAATTTGTGGTACAAGCTCTTGCTTCCCCAACAAATGACTGAACATGTGATGTGCTAATGACCCAGGCAGTTGGCAAAGTAGCTATGACTGTTAGTAAGAACGTGACTTTATATCATCTTCATGCAGAACCTTTTGGCAATGTCAGTCAAAATTTCCAAATATATGCCCATAGGTTTATGTGTAAGAATGTTTACTATAAAACTATAGCAAAAATGAAAGCCAGTGGAATGTTCCTTAACACAGTATAGTTGAATAAATTTTGGTATATCAGTGCTTTGGAACATTATGCAGTCTTCATTGTGCTGACATGGAAAGATCTGCAAAATGTAATGTTAATTAAAAAAACCAGAAGCAGAAAAGTATCTGTACTGATTTATATGTATAAACTATATACTATATATACCCAAGAAGATATACTGTACATGGATATATACTGTCAAATGTCTAGATAAGTTATTCTAACAATGTTGACTGTGGCTAGTTCTAGGGAGAGTAGTAGGGTAGGGGTGTTTGAATATGGATGCCTTTACTTTTACTCTATATATATCTGCATTGTTTGGATTTTTCCAATGACTGTATATATATAATAATATAATATATATATAAATATATATAATAATATATATATTAATAATATATAATATATATATTATTTTCATAATAAAATAAAAATTGAACTTGTTTAGAAATTAAGCTCAGCTTAAGTGCTACAAATGTAACACAAAGAACACTTTTTGATAGTGATGTTGAATTTGAAGAAGGCAGAGGAGTTCCTGAATGTCTTCAACTAGTCAAATCAGTGTTTCTCAAATTTCAGAAAAAAAGTTTTATAATTTGAGCAAAGAAAATTGATACAGTTTTCCAGACAATTCCAGCAAAGGGGAAGGTTACTCTGAATTATCTAAGCGATAAACCTATATTTCCACTTCCTCAGGCAGTGGGCAGTAGGATATGTTGAAATTTAAACGTTTTTAATATAGTCATAAAGGTTCTGCATCTTATATTCCATCCTTAGTAGCAACTCTTTCTGCCTATGTAATGAGTTATCTCCAGGGGATATAATCATATGTCCTTCGGAGTACCATTTCTGGTGTTATCACATCTCTTGAGAAGCTTTCATTCTATAAAGTCAAAATAGACAAAATGCAATCAATCTATTAATTAGTTAGTGCTACCAAATGGAAACTATAATATAGGAACCAAATAAGAGTCAAAATTCCAGGAATCTTTTTGAAAAAGCAGATAGCTTCCTTCATTATGAAAGAAGGCAGGTAACAGTTAATTTTGTTTCTTTAATGGAAGTTGGGTATTATCTACCTGGCAAGTCTGTTTTCTTTAACTTTAAACAGTTAACAAAAATGTAACAACATATTAAAACATTTTCTTAATGATTGCATTTTGAGTTTCAGTTATTTGAAGTAATCAATTGTAAAGTTAAAAATTCAGCTTTATAGCTATATTTTAAGTATAGGGACAAGTTCTTTTATGGTAAATATATAGTCACCTTTTTAATATTTTTCTCATCACCAAACATACTTGTCAAAACAATTTATATAGTCACAAATTAAATGAAAGTTTATCAAGTGAAATTTAATGGATAATCTGCTATATGATAAAAGGGATACCAAGGGACAACCAGAAAAACATACGTCTGCAAGTGATGTGGAAAATACCCTGAAGATTCAGACATTGTTATCATGGAGCTTCCCATGCCCCTAGCCCAATTCTATCTGTTATAACCTTCTAGTTATTTTTACATTTTGATGAACTTGTAACAACTGGTAAAAAGAAGGCTGGATAAGCATGTATGTCCCTAGAGCCTCTACTACTAGGAGCAGACCGAGAGGAAAGTGTGTGAATGTATTAATAAGATAACCAGGAGAATAAGGGGAAAAGAGTATGCCTTATCCTCCATGTCAAATTTTAATAATGTCTGATCATTAAGGCACCCTTATTACATTCCAGAAACTTAAGTATCTCATTTCATGTTTCTTGTAGAAAATCATTCTTACTAATTTTTTTAACATCTTTATTGGAGTATAATTGCTTCACAATGGTGTGTTTCTGCTTTAAAACAATGTGAATCAGCTATACATACACATATATCCCCATATCTCCTCCCTCTTGTATCTCCCTCCCACACTCCCTATTCCACCCCTCTAGGTAGTCACAAAGCACAGAGCTGATCTCCCTGTGCTATGCGGCTGCTTCCCACTAGTTATTTATTTTACATTTAGTAGTGTATATACATCAATGCCACTCTCTCACTTTGCCCCAGCTTACCCTTCGCCCTCCCCATGTCCTCAAGTCCATTCTCTATGTCTGCATCTTTATTCCTGTCCTGCCCCTAGGTTCTTCAGAACCATTTATTTGTTTTAGATTGCATATATATATGTTAGCATATGGTATTTGTTTTTCTCTTTCTGACTTACTTCATTCTGTATGACACACTCTAGGTCCATCCACCTCACTACAAAAAACTCAATTTCATTTCTTTTTATGGCTGAGTAATATTCCATTGTATATATATGCCACATCTTCTTTATCCATTCATCTGTTGATGGACACTTAGGTTGTTTCCATGTCCTGGCTATTGTAATTAGAGCTGCAATGAACATTGTGGTACATGACTCTTTCTGAATTATGGTTTTCTCAGGGTATGTGCCCAGAAGTGGGATTGCGGAGTCATATGGTCATTCTATTTTTAGTTTTTTTAAGGAACCTCCATACTATTCTCCATAGTGACTGTATCAATTTACATTCCCACCAACAGTGCAAGAGGGTTCCCTTGTCTCCACACCCTCACCAGCATTTATTGTTTGTAGAGTTTTGATGATGGCCATTCTGACTGGTGTGAGGTGATACCTCATTCTAGTTTTGATTTGCACTTCTCTAATGTTTAGTGATGTTGAGCATCCTCTCAAGTGTTTGTTTTCAATCTATATATCTTCTTTAGAGAAATGTCTATTTAGGTCTTCTGTCCATTTTTGGATTGGCTTGCTTGTTTTGTTGATATTGAGCTGCATGAGCTGCTTGTAAATTTTGGAGATTAATCCTTTGTCAGTTGCTTCATTTGCAAATATTTTCTCCAATTCTGAGTGTTGTCTTTTCATATTGTTTATGGTTTCCTTTGCTGTGCAAAAGCTTTTAAGTTTCATTAGGTCCCATTTGTTTATTTTTTGTTTTTATTTTGATTTCTCAAGGAGGTGGGTCAAAAAGGATCTTGTTGTGATTTATGTCTTAGAGTGTTCTGCCTATATTTTCCTCTAAGAGTTTAATAGTGTCTGGCCTTACATTTAGATCTTTAGTCCATTTTGAGTTTATTTTTATGTGTGGTGTTAGGGAGTGTCCTAATTTCATTCTTTTATATGTAGCTGTCCAGTTTTCCCAGCACCACTGATTGAAGAGGCTGTCTTTTCTCCATTGTATATTCTTGCCTACTTTATCAAAAATAAGGTGACCATATGTGCATGGGTTTATCTCTGGGCTTTCTCTCCTGTTCCATTGATCTATATTTCTCTTTTTGTGCAAGTACCATACTGTCTTGAATACTGTAGCTTTGTAGTATAACCTGAAGTCAGGGAGCCTGATTCCTCCAGCTCCATTTTTCTTTCTCGAGATTGCTTTGGCTATTCGGGGTTTTATGTGTTTCCATACAAATTGTGAAATTTTTTGTTCTAGTTCTGTGAAAAATGCCATTGGTAATTTGATAGGTATTGTATTGAATCTGTAGATTGCTTTGGGTAGTATAGTCATTTTCACAATGTTGATTCTTCCAATCCAAGAATATGGTATGTTTCTCCATCTCTTTGTATCATCTTTAATTTCTTTCATCAGTGTCTTATAGCTCTCTGCATACAGGTCTTATGTCTCCTTAGGTAGGTTTATTCCTAGGTATTTTATTCTTTTTGTTGCAATGGTAAATGGAAGTGTTTCCTTAATTTCTCTTTCAGATTTTTCATCATTAGTGTATAGGAATGCAAGATATTTCTATACATTAATTTTGTATCCTGTTACTTTACCAGATTCATTGATTAGCTCTAGTAGTTTTCTGGTAGCATCCTTAGGATTCTCTATGTATACTATTATGTCATCTGCAAACAGTGACGGCAATACTTCTTCTTTTCTGATTTGGATTCCTTTTATTTCTTTTTCTTCTGTGATTACTGTCTCACTAATGTTTTAACTTGGCTCATCTATGTGAAAATGGCTTGGAGGGGATCACTATAAAACCCAGGGTTATACAGCTTTAAATCAATTCAGAATATCTCCATTCAGGAGCAAGGCAAATCCAGGCAGAACATTGAGATCTTCTCCTAAAATCATGGAATTTACTACTTAGGATAGTAGACCCACAAATCTGAGCTGCTTGACTCTGCCCCTTCCAAAATATATCAATACTATGGAAAGGCCTGCCACTTCTTTCATCTCAGCCTCTATCATTTACCACCAGGTCTCCATTTGTCAATATTAATTTGACTTCCCTTCTCATTTAGGATTTTAAAAATCAGACTGAAAATATTTATAAAATTTGTTGGGGCTTCCCTGGTGGCACAGTGGTTGAGAGTCCACCTGCCAATGCAGGGGACAAGGGTTCATGCCCCGGTCTGGGAGGATCCCACATGCCACGGAGAGACTGGGGCTGTGAGCCATGGCCACTGAGCCTGCATATCTGGAGCCTGTGCTCTGCAACAAGAGAGGCCACAACAGTGAGAGACCCATGTACCACAAAAAAAATAAAAATAAAAAAAACAAAAAATTTGTTATATTTAATTCCATATGTTATATTGTTACATTGGATTCAGTATGAGCCCTCTATACTATAATCTACCAAGTATTAGTGTAATTTATGTACACACAGCATTCTTAAAATACATTAGTGAGCAGGACCACCCTAGCCCTGCATGATGCTGGCAAAAATAAAATAAGTCGATGCAGCCCATTCTTCTATATGTCAATTATATATCTACTGTATGTTTTAGGAATTACTGTATGTCTTGAGGTATTGCTCTGAAACTATTCAAGGATTATGGCACTTTTGTCAAACTTCAGTCTTTTCTAAATATATGATATTATATTAGAATTAGAATCATATAATATATATATATAATATAATATTATGTTATGTTAGAATCATGGTGGCAGTTCATGTTCACAACTTAGGACTTCGGTATATAAATTCAGTAAATATTGCTTAAGGATACACTGTCCAATGAGCATTATGATTAGTTGGAGAGGTCTAGGGCATTAGCTATTGGACTTGTATTGAAGATGAGAAATTTATACTTTCTAAGTTATGGCATAAAGGCACATCAAACCAAAATAAGCACATTAGAGTATTCAAGACCAATATTCAAATGGTATTCTTTTCAGATCTCTTTAAATAAAAATTTCATGACAGTAAAAAGAGCTGGGGTGAATCCAAAGATGAAGACCATTATTTGCCCTCCTCTTACAGTGTCTCACCAAGGTATTTAGAAAGCCTGGTGAGTGTGTTATCCAAACACTTTGTAGTCCCAGCTCAGTGGGCATCCCCCCCACCCTCTGTGCCAGGTTGCCCTGCCTCTCTTGTGGTTACACTGTTTTTCGACTGTCATTTTTATTGAAAAATAAAAGCTAAACTGGAGTTTCAGAATACCTTCCATTTAACTCCTTTAATATAATGGAAAGGATAAAAGCAACCTAGTCACAAGAGAAGTGTTTTTGAAAGCTATTCCTTGGATATCAGCGATGCAGAAATAAAAGGCTGCTTCAAAAATAGAGCCCACTGGCTTAACTTTGGCCCTCTGCAGCTCTTCTCCTGTACTAGACCTGCTTTTAGCTTTAATTTTTTATTCAAAAGTTAAACGGGAGACATGAAATAGTTTGGATCAAATATCACAACAAATGAAAAATGGGCATCAGATGATTCTTTTAAATGCATTATTCTTATGTACTGGGCCAGACGACTTTGTCAGATGATTTTGTTTACATCTGTTGGAAAAAATATTACTTATATTTCTTTAGATAGAGAACTCTTCTTTCCACTAATCCCATGGAAAGATTAGCATTTCCAAAAGTGTGACCCACTTATATGCTCATCAACAGAATAAAAATTCTGAGACATACTACAATAAAACAAACAGAAATGTATTTAATTATGGGTTTTTGTTTTGTTTTGTTTTGTTTTGCGGTACGCGGGCCTCTCACTGTTGTGGCCTCTCCCGTTGCGGAGCACAGGCTCCGGACGCACAGGCTCAGCGACCATGGCTCACAGGCCCAGCTGCTCCGCGGCATGTGGGATCTTTCCGGACTGGGGCACGAACCCGTGTCCCCTGCATTGGCAGGAGGACTCTCAACCACTGCGCCACCAGGGAAGCCCTAATTATGTGTTTGTTTAACTTATTTGTCCATGGAATCCTTTAAAGCTTTACATTTATTAATATCCCATGGTGACAGTTTGGAGCCCACACGCCTAGAGCCCGTGCTCTGCAGCAAGAGAAGCCACTGCAATGAGAAGCCCGCGCACCGCAAAGAAGAGTAGCCCCCGCTCGCCGCAACTAGAGAAAGCCCGGGCGCAGCAATGAAGACCCAATACAGCCAAAAATAAATAAAATTGAATCTTTTAAAAAATATCCCAAGGTGCTAGTTTGGAGATATTGTCGTTCTGGTCCTCAGTCATACCACTACAATAGTTTTATAATCTTTTCAAGAGAAATCACCCACTTAGCTATGTAATTATAGCTCTACTTAGAAAATTTATGTTGATCATTGAATTAATACCTAACCTTAGATCAATAACTCTTTGGCTAATAGTAGTATCTAAATGCAAATTGAGTGAGAGATATTAGTATTCAAGACAACATAATTCAAGGATGTCTAAATTTGGTGTTAAATATATTGTTACACTGACAAATATAGCTCAAGAGAACACAGAAGAGGATGTAGTAGAGTTTGACAAAGGAAAGGGATTGATACAGTTCTTTAATTTTGAACAAAAATTTGTTTATACTATCAAGTAGATAATCTAGATCTAAGATGTTTAATAACCTCAGTTCTCTGCTCTATTGGTCCTGTAATATTCAGCTAATAACTTAGTGATAGTGATTCAAAAATACCCCTAGTTGAATATTACAATTTGTGATTGTAATATTCTCTCTGGCTCTTCTGCATCTTTAAATATATATATATATATATATATATATATATATATATATATGTGTGTGTGTGTGTGTGTGTGTGTGTATAAATATATAAATTAAATATATATACATATATATAAATTAAATATATATATATATATAAAGGACCCCTGTTTCACAGTTGATAGTATTCTAACCAATTAAAGAGAAATGGCAAAATGGAGGCCATAATGATATTGAATATATCTCTAAGGATAAGAGGATAAGACAGTACTCATGAAGGATAATTTGTGAAGGGACAACTACTCTCCATGGCCGCCCAATGCTGAGGGGTGTGCTAAAAGCACTCTAGTGGCCTTCAATTAGAGCTGTCTCATTATTGTGAGCATAGTATTATTTTAAATTTGCTTTTTATATTTAATTAAATAACACCTAGTCTACAAAGTACCTCTTATTGTCCATGACAGCATTTTGTATGACTATCTTCAAAATAAGTTTCATAGAATAGGCAAAGAATAAACAGAAAGCAATTCCTTTTGCTTTATGGAGAAAAAGATAAAGGAAAGAACATGGATAAATTTGGCAGCCTGTCTTTTGATCTTATGAAACAATCTCTTTTTTAAAAAGCATCATTATACTTAATAATTACATAATTTCCCTAGACTGCAATGAAAAGCAAAGAAGAATGTTTCAGCAATGCTAAAATCTAAATAGCTTTACCATTGTCTTATGGTTTTCAATAGGGCATAACTGATCTAACTCAGATTATGATCTTTATCAAATCATTTTGCCCATTGAGGAATTCACTTAATTTTCTTGCTTTAATTTTCTTTGGCACGTACGCTGGTCAGAGACAAAGGATAATTTGGCACTGAATACCATATTGTTTTTCAAGTATTCAAAGAAAAGTTTCCTTTGTGCAATAACATTGCTCTTGAAAATGTTAAGTAGATAAGTATGTAATCATAGAAATTCTAGTTTACAGTGGCTTAATTTGACATAAAATTTCAAAATGTGAGAAAATATCTTTATTTTTATTTTTTAAGGACATTTCAGTCCAGATATCATAGCACATACTATTTTCAGGATTTGCTAAAATGAAATTAATTCATTACATAGTAGAAAGCTTTGGTGTTTAACGTCATAATTTGGTTAAGATGGTATATTTCCAGAATCACTGACATTTTTTGTAGTATCTCTAAACTAAAGTACCCTAAATTGAATGGTTGTTTTTCTGCTTACACTAAATTTATACTGCATGTTCAAAACATATTTTACTAATTGAAAAGGCAAGTGCATATGTAGTGAAAGTATGTTTACATTGTTGTTATTTTGAAAACATTTTCTCACTGAAAAGGCAAGAGGAAAATGTAAGTGAGCTAATTGTATGTTGATAATGCAAATTGGTTATGTTTTTCTTCTACTGCTAGATGTGTTTGGTAAAAATCAAACTCCAGCAGAGAACACATTTATACTGTTATAGTTAAACAGTATTTACTTTTGGCATATGTCCATATTAAATGGCACTAGGCATGGCTGGTGACTTGCTTTAGGTTTATTTTGCTTTTGTTTTTCCAGGTTCTTGAGGTAGGAGTTTAGATTAGAAGCTTTTCTAATATATAAATTTAGTGATATAAATGTCCCTCTCAGTATTGCTTTAGCTGTGTCCCACAAATGTTGATATATTGTATTTTCATACTCATTCAGTTCAATGTACTTTTAAAATTTTTGCCTCCTCTTTGACACAGTGCATTTGTTAGTTTCTAAGTGTTTTATATTTTTGTATTATACTTCTTCTATTGATTTCTAGTTTGGTTCATTTGTGGCCAAAGAGCACATTCTATATGAAATCAATTATTCTAATGAAATCAATTATTTTAAATTTGTTGAGGTTTGTTTTATGGTCAATGTATGGATGATCTTGGTGTATGTCGGTGTATGTTGCATGGGCACCAATGAGATTTTCTCTTGTTGATTTTCTATCTAGTTCTTCTATCAACTGTTGAGAGAAGGCCTCTGCAGTCTTTACCTATAATTATGAAATTGTCTATTTCTCTTTTCAATTCTATCAGTTTTTACTTCATATATTTTGCAGCTCTGTTCCTGGTGTGTACACATTTATGAACATTGTTCTTCATGATGGATTGGCCCTTTTCTCATTATATAATATCCCTCCCAATCTCTAGTAATTATAATTTAGTCACTCCTGCTTTCTTTTTTATTAATGTTTGTATGATATAACTTTTACCATCCTTTTACTTTAATCTGCCTATTTTTTTATATTTAAGTGAGTTTCTTATAGACATATAGTTACATCATGATTTTTAATAAATTCTGCCATTCTTGGTCTTTTAATTGACTCATGTAGATCATTTGTTTGATTTGATTATTAATATATTAATGCTTCAGCTTGCCATTTTATTTATTTTTTTTCTTTGTTCTCTCTGTTTTTCATTTCTCTTTTTCCTTTCTATGGGGTATTTGAACTTTTTTTTAGATTTCCAATTTGATTTATCTATAGCAGTTTTTAGTATATCTCTTTGTAGTTTTTTCAGTGGTTTCGCGAGATATTTTTTATATATACATAATTTATGGCTTACTGGTGGTGTCATTGTACCAGTTCATGTGAAGTGTAGAATCCTAACCTCCCTTTACCTCCCTTTATCTTCCTTCACTTATAATATAGTTGTCTTAAATATTTCCTCTACATACATTTAGAACCACATCAAGCAGTATTATAATTTTTGTTCCATCCATCAAACATAAACTAGAAAACTCAAGATGAGAGGAAAAGTTTATTATATACAGCCATATTTTTCTTACTCTGTTCTTTCTTCCTTTATGATGTTCCCAGAGTTCTTTCTTTATCATTCTTTTCTGTTTATAGAACTTCCTTTAGCCCTTTTTTAGTGTAGGTCTGCTGGCAAAAATTCTTTTAGTTTTCCTTTGTCTGGATATCCTCTGCATTTTTGAAGGATATTGTCACTGGATATCAGATAACTAGCTGACAGTTTTCCTTCAGTACTTGAAAAATGTTGTGTCACTTCCTTTAAGCTTTCAGAGTTTCTAACAAGAAAACTGCTGTCAAACTGTTCTGCTTCTGTAAATAGGTATCATTTCTCTCTTGATGTTTTCAAATGTTTTCTTTGGATTTAGTTTTCAGAAGTTTGACTATAGTGCATCTTATTTTGGATTTTGGGGGTTTATCACATTTAGCTCAACTTCTTGAATCTGTAAATGTATGTCTTTTGCCAAATTTGGGAACTTTTTTCAGCCATTATTCTTCAACTGCTTTTTCATCCTTGCCCTTTTCCTCTTTTCCATCTGGACTCTAAATACACAAAGATTAACTCTTTTATCAAAGTCTCAGAGATCCCTGAGGCTCTGTTCATTTTTTTAGTATATTTTCTTTGTTCTTCATATTGGATAATTCTATTGTTCTTCCACTTCTCAGATTTTTACTCTGTCCCCTTCTGCTTTTGAGCACATCCATTGAGTTTTTATTTCAATTACTGTGTTTTTCAGTTTTAAAATATCCATTTGTAGAAATTTTCTATTTTTCAAATTTGTTTTAAACATCTTTGTAATTGTCTACAGAAGGAATTTTACAATGGCTGCTTTTAAATCTTCGTCAGATAATTCTAACATCTCTGTCATTTTGGTGTTGGCATCTATTGATTGCCTTTTTATAAGTCAGTTTGAGATTTTCTTAGTTCTTGCATGACAAATAATTTCATGTTGAAACCCAAACATTTAGGCATTATGTAATGAGATTCTGGTTCTTATTTAAACCAGTTTTGGATGGCTTCCTTTGACACTTCTCTAACAAGGGAAGAAGGCATAAGCTCCCAACTGCCAGGTGATGGAAAATATGGTACAGGTCCCCTTGTAGTCTCCTTTGAGACTCAAGGAAATGGGTCAATGTTACTGCAGAGTAGGAATGGGAGTTCATGCTCCCCATTAGGTCTCTGCTGGTCCTCTTTGGATGAAAAAAGTAGGAGCACCTTGTTTGTGCTCCCCACTTGGCCTTTGCTAACCTTATTCTGCTAATCCCACGATGATGGAGATGTGGCCTCATTAACACCAAACAATGTAAAATTTCTTACTTACACTAGTCCTCCTCTGATATTACCCCACTGGGGACAGGGAAGTACCATGTTACTGCTAGGTTATGGTGGAATTCCAGGCTCCCCATGGGATCTTTACACCAAAGGGTTAGAGGGTTCATTACCGACTGGCAGGGGTGATACCTGGCTCTCTACCTGGTCTTGTCTGACACCTCTCTAACAGGTGGATTGGGGCATTTCATTTCAGTCTGGCAAGAGTGGAAGTCTAGGATCCACTCAGCCTTTGTTGGCATGACTGGGTGTGGGGTCTTGTTTTGTTCTGTGGAGTTTGTCTGGAATACAGAGGGTACTGTCTGAATATTTTCTGTCTTGCTAGACTACCCTTTTCCTGATATTTGGTCAGAGAGAATAACATTTTGTTGGACCCTTTTTGGTTTGTGTTTGTTGGTATTCCCAGGTCACCACCTTCTTTAGCTCCAAGTTTGGTTGTATGAAACAAAAAGAAAATCCAGTAAGCTCACCACTGTGTCATTATTTGGGTCCCAATGTCACTAGTTGGTCTGTCTTCATCTTTCCACCTTTCAGTCTTTCTATGTTTCTTTTTTAAATGTATAATGTCTAGAGGTTTTAACTGTACTTAATAGAAAGGAGAGGAAAAAGTATGACTATTCCATAATTCCAGAACTAATTGATTTTTCTGGAGCTGTGAATATGTATTATGTTTCTTTTACTGAGAAAATTTAACTCATTATTTGAAAACAATATGATAGAAATCTCTTAGGTATACATTGCATAATATCCCTGGTTATCAGTGTTTAAGGAAATTACACCACTCAAAACACTCCAGATTTGTAACAATATACCATACTTCTATGGACATTCTTTAAAGGTACCCACAGAGTTTCTCCAGGCACCCCTTTTCTAGTTCAGCTAGAACAGCCAGCTTTTATCTGTTTTCCATTCTGGCTTCAATATAACATTTTATTTGAAAAAAAAGTATTCTAATTAAGAAAATGTTTAGAAATATTTAAATTCCAACTTTTCTCAACTGGATTTTTACAAAAGCATTAAGCTCTACTTGATATGACTTGAGTGATTATTTTCTCAGATCTCCCCAGAATGGGACATAGCTGGTAACATTCTAGTTACATAGAAGTTAATTCATTACACGCAATGAATATCTTAGGATACTGGGGATTAATTCAATTTTGAAACTGAAGTGAGAAGTGTTGTAACTGTAACATATTTTCAAGAGTTTTGCCAGAGTATATTACAGAAGAACTAAAAGCTTAAAACAGTAGCCAGTGCTATTCCAAATATGATAAGATAATTATGTCAATCAACTTGAAAGAAATAAATTAATTTTTATTCTAAAAGAGGAAATAGAAGCAGCTTTTGAGCATCTAATAAAATTATGCTCTACTAATTACAAAGGAAAACTGACTGTATTAGTGGTGCCAAATATTTACTTAAACCTTAAATGCAAAGATTCAATATATTATCAAGTTTGTGAATGTCATCCTAAATTCATGAAAGTAATATTGACTAATGCATGTAGAATGTATTAAAAGAATAAAAATTTATCATCTAACAAAGCTTGAAAACCTTAATAATCAAACTCATAGAGTACTCATTTTTCTCCCTGCTCACAGATGAAAAAGATACAACTTTTCATCCTTCATCTAGATTTTAATTCATCCAGTTGGGCTACTATAACTATGCCACTCAAGTGCATCCTCACTGGAGGCAAGATGGCGTTTTCTATACACTGTGGTACAAGAGTTAGTTCTAGATCTACTGTAACTCAGAAGACAGCAAATGCACCCCCTTCAATATTCTCCTGGGATGTCTAATGACACACTGAAGATATCTAGAAGGGCCTATGGATTATAGTGAAATGAGCCACTCAGAATAGACTTACCCAGCCTGAAACCATAGCTTTTCCTCAGCTCTTATCATCAAGAAACATATGGATGAACATAGAGATGGAGAGAAGCAAACATATTAAGTGCAGTAAAAATGTCTTCTTCAATGAGCTTGTCAACATTGCCTGCACGATGAAGCACAGATACAGATATTTACCAAGAGGGCTCCCTGGCACCATTACGTGTTCTGGGGACTAGCCAGTCTCTGGGTTTCAGTATTGACAGCAATATTTTAAGAACATTTTCTATAAACCAACAGTGGCATAGATTCTCAGCTAGTTAAGGGATACAAAAATGAATATATCATAGTAGCAGAATATTTTGACATATCAAAAAAGTTTAATTTCACTGTTTAAAGAGATATTTTCTGTCAGAAGACAAAAATACTTTTTGTCCTTACTTTTGTTTCAGAAATGATTTTTTTTAATCTTCAAGAATCAGCTAAGACAAAGGCTACAGGAAGTCATAAAAAACAATCAAACATCTTAGTTTTCATTGTAACCAGATTGATATAGAAGGACATAAGAATTCCCATTACTGGAAGAAAACATAAGGATGTTTATGTATAAAATCTGGATTATCAAATACCAGTTGACACTAAGTGTTCTTCCTTATGTCTTATACTCATCTCACAGACATGCAGTTAAATACTAAAGCAAAAACAAAACCTGATTCTTTGAGAGTCCTGATAACAGAAGAAAAGAGACCTGGTGATTTCATATCTACTAAAACGCCATCGAGAACAGAAACAAAATAAATGATTTCCTTGCAGTATATTAATAAATGGGTATGGGATAGACAGTTTATAATCCAAAACATTTACTTCTCTTTCCTTGGGTCTAGTTAGTGTTTGGTCTCAATTAAGTACCTTCATGATTATGTTGAATGAAGTGTGCTGTGGCAAAATGTAAAGTTTTCAGTTGTGATGAAGCTGTGGATTGGAAGCAGTTTATCTTCTATCTGTTTACTGAAGTCCTAAACTGAACCAGCATTCATTTTGCTCAGATCCAAGCCTACCCCAACTACCCAGTTTCTATAAAGATCTACATTCTTTGGATCGATCCTTTTTGGGTTGTCAGAGTGTTCTGAACATTTTTAAAATAGAATTTATATTATTTACTTCAGTTGTGTTCTAATCTGTTGCATAACTATATATTTAAAATACATTTTCTATAGCTTTGAATTTTATGATTTTACAGTATGGGTAAAATTATAGAAAAATAGGAATTAATGTTATTTGTCGAGATCTTGGTCTTCACTATTCTCTCTTACCCTCAAGTGGTAGTGAAAAAGTGAAAACAGATTTAGGGCTCTACTTCTATTACTGATGAAATACTTCAATTCTTTGAGAGTTACCTCTTTGAGAGACATGCCTATTTGTATCATGACAAGGTTATAGTCATTTGTAATTCTACTTGGAATTTAAATAATAGATGATGGGAAACCTATAAAATATATAAAGCAGTAACATAATAAGCACAGTCAACAATATAAAATCAATTTTAATATCTATATGAAATTGAGTTGGACCCCTCCAAAAGATGATAGGGAGGAAAACTGGAGGGAATAAATTCTTGACCTAATTTTTTTACACAATTCTTTTTCTATTGTTTAAAGAAAAAGTAAAAAAAAAAAATAACCACAAAAAACCTCACAAACCTAATGATGCAACTGTTATGTCTAATGAATCATCAACATTTATCGAGAGAACATCTTGCTAATAATACTGTTGAAGAATTAAATACATATTAAATACATATAAACTATAACCTAGCATATACCATAGCAGGCTAACAAAAACACATCAGAAACGTATAGAGTTCCTACATTCAGAGTGAAAAATTTTCCTTGTTGAAGTCTACTAAAGGAAAATAGAGTTAGAAAATAAAATTAAGTAATTGTGCTGTGTTTAGGCTATGGGGAAGAAATAAATAAAAAGCTAATTGGACAGAAGAGTAGCAAGAAATCAAGGAAACCAGATTTCCTTGTTGCTTGGGGTGTTTTGTTTCAATAAATTAGAAAGCTGTAAATTACACTCAAAATTGAAATTCAATCTACCACCATAAATGGAAAACAGCAAGTAGGTATCTACCTTTGCATTTTTATCCATGGCACCCTTAATTCTATGACAAAGGGTCCACTTGATATCAGAGCTCTTTCAAAAAAGTCACTACAGTAGCACATACCTTTCAAAAATGAGTGTGACAGAAGTAGAAACTTGATGATGTCTGTTTTAAAACTACTATTTAAAAGAAGGTTTTTAAAAAGTGAGACTTGTCCAAGGACTTGGGAAAAAAATTAAGGGGGCAGCTAGAATCAATTATAGACTAATTGCTAGGGAAAAGGTAATTTGTAGATTAGACAGAAGTGGAAAAAATTGGGAAATACTGGAGCATAATTACATCAGTAGTGATATTATGCTATTCCCCAAACAAATTTTTTTATATTTTTATTATGATTCCAAAAATTCTCCAAAATCTAAAACAGTCCCCACACTTAAAACCAAAAACTTGATCTAAGTACCTGAAATCAGTTTTAACTTAAATATTCTCTGATTTAAATATGTATGTGAAGTGAAGTTTAATAAGAGACCAGTAGTTCTAATTTAAAGTCTATGGTAAATTTGGGGAATGGACTTGGTTATCTTCATTAACAAGTTATCAAATTTTCATTTTCATTCTAAGTCTATAATTTGGTGAATTATTATAAAAACTAAACTTTTAAAAAACTCATGAAGATATGTTCAAAATCATTATAAATTTCTATGATTACACAAATTGAAATAAAAAGATATGTTTTTACATCAGTTAACTGAAAAACACTGGAAAGATGGCTAATGCCAAGTGTTGATGGAGGTATGGAGAATAAGAAATTCTCAGGTGCTGCTGATGGGAGCATCAACCAATATAGTCAGCCTGGAGAGCGTACTGGATTAAGCATTACTATCCTTAGGGGCAGGAGAGCAACTCTACTCAGAATATTCATATCCCAGAGAAAAGTGATGCAAGTCCAGATCATGTGCAAGATATTCATGAAAATTTCATCTGTAGTGGCAGAAATTAGAAACAATCTCTGTGTCTCTCAGGATGAGAGTGAGTAAAATGTCATGAATATAAACTGTTGATTAAGGCAATGGAAACTATACACAACATAGAGAGATTTCAAAAAATATATTGTGTTTTGAAAAAAAGTAAGAAATGTCACATTACATAAAACGATTTAGACAAATTAAAATATACATGCAAAGAAAACAACAGGAAATCCTGTTGTTAGAATATACACACAAAACACCACATTAAACATAATAAACTGGTTTTCTTTGTGACAGGAGGATAAGGGAATTGAGGTATGGTGATAAAAATAGCATAAATAAATATCAACAATAATAAATAGGCAAATAATAAATAAAATGGAACAATATTAATACTGTGCTATGATCTGAGAAATACAATGAATGAATCCTCCATATTCTGAGTTCTAGAAGAAATAAAAATAAAGAAAATTTAATAAATACATTATTCAAAATGAAATTAAATAAATAGCAAAACATTACATGTAAAATTGAACACAACAAAACAAAAACCTCCATGAGATCTGTGGGCACTGATCACTGTATACTCTCACCTTGTGCCAGGCACGTGCTCTTTACTCCAACATATCAACTCTCTTAATCCTCAGAGTAACTCCATCAAAGAGACCTTCTTTTTCCCAATTTATATTTGGGGTAACTGATTCTTAAGAGTCTCATGACTGCCCAAAAGCAATCTTTTCTGAGGTAGAAACAAGATTCCAACTCCAATATCTTGACACTGAAACTCATCTGTTTAAACTCTATAAACCGTATACTCACGCTTCTCAGAAGAGTAGTCCTCATTTATTATATCTTCTTCCTGTTTCCTCCCCCCATTTGTTTAATTACTGAATAGACATTTTTCCAAAGAGGACACACAGATGTCCAACAGGCACGTGAAAAAGTGCTCAACATCGTTAATCACCAGGGAAATGCAAATCAAACCACAATGAGATATCACCTCACACCTGTCAGAATGACTATCAGCAAAAAGAACACAAATAACATACTGGTGAGGGTGTGGAGAAAAGGGAATCCTTGTACATTGTTGGTGGGAATGTAAATTTGTGCAGCCACTGCAGAAAACAGAATGGAGGTTTCTCAATAAACTAAAAGTAGAACTACCATATGACCCAGCAGTTCAACTCTTGGGTATATATCTGAAAAAATCAAAAACACTAATTTGAAAAGATGCATGTACCCCAATGTTTGTAGCAACACTACTTACAATTGTCAAAATAGGGAGGGCCATGAGGGAGGGGATATATGTATACATATAGCTGATTCACTTCATTGTACAGCAGAAACTAACACAACTTTGTAAAGCAACTATACTTGAATTAAAAAAAAAAGAATTTGGGGGGTACAAATTCAGTCTATCATGAAGGAGGGCCTTGACTGGGAAGGGGCATGAAGGAATTTGAGGGGGTATTGGCAATGTTTTGTATCTTGATTTGAGGAG
Organism: Delphinus delphis; assembly: GCF_949987515.2. NCBI lineage: Eukaryota > Metazoa > Chordata > Mammalia > Artiodactyla > Delphinidae > Delphinus > Delphinus delphis. The sequence continues at coordinate 19,938,050 of NC_082699.1, forward strand.
TTAATTACTTGGTATATCTATATATATATCTGTCAAAACTCATCAAACTGCACACTTACATAAATTAGATATCAATAGAATTGATTTTCAAAGTTGCAAAACTTTTGTGATATAGTAACATAAGAAGTTGAATAGAGGTGTTGTAATAAATGTCAGACACAAACACTTTTTGAGAATTTAAATGAAATACATTTGAACTCTATTTTTAAAGTGTTCAGTTAAAAGGGGGAAATGGAGCAGTGATATTTACTGACTATATACTATCTAGTGAATTATTTTCGTATTTCCCTCATGAATCTTTTTCCCAGTTTACACATGAAAAATTCAAGACTCAGAGATGTTAAGAAAATTGACCAAGATCTCCATTTTCTAAAATGACAGAGCTAGCAATAAAGCTAGGTCTATCTGATTCTACAAATTGATTCATTTTGTGACTCCATGGTTAATTCCTTTACAAAGACTAAGAATCTTTATGAATATTCTTTATAATATGAAGTGATGCTTTTGGTTCCCAGGATTTCTATGAGACACTTGGGCAGTAGCCACAGTTTTAGAAATATTTAACATAAAGGTTTTTTTCTACTTTTCTTTGGAAGTTTTTTTTTCCCCGTTTGCCCAGAATATCTGAATTGTCCTAAGTTCCAAGATTAAACCTCATTAATTTGGATCAAAGAGATAACAGTTGGAATAAATGAATGAACAGTCCAAATTATAAGATATTCTTGAAGAAATATAGCTTCATCACTTTTAGGTAGAGTGTAACTTGAACTGTCCTAATCAAGACCACCTATTAGAAGTTCTGTGCTTGAACAGATTAGAATGATTTCCAATTAACATACCAAAGCTCTCTCCAAAATCCTGTTGATTGAAGCTTGTATTGTGAATTCCTTTCATGTGAAATACACTAAAATGTTTTATTTAGTTTTTTTTATCCCTAACTTGATTTTTTTTTTTAATGTTACACCTGATTATTTTAGGAATCCAGTTTGGGAGAATAAAAAGAATAAAATAGAAAACTAAATAGGTATCTTCTGGAAATGCTTAACAAATGTTAAATCAGGAAGTAGAGAGGCTTAGCTGTGGCAGAAGTTTTTTTTTTTTTTTTAAATCAAAGGTAGTTATTAAAATGTCTAAAATCCAGAGTGATGCCAAAAGGCAGGTATGAAAGTTAGCCCCTTGGAGTTGAAAGAGAATTCATATGTATGACAAGTTCCAAGGATTCGTCTTGTAAGAGAAAATATTTGCAGTAGGGGAGAGAGGAAAGTCTTTTTTATATTAATTTCTTGAGCTGCTTGTAGCCAGAATCATCCTTTCTGCTGTCCTCTGTCACTTTTGGAGGTCTTTGAGCCAAGCCCAAGCTGCATGCCTGTCCCAACAGTGGTGTTTTCTCTTCAAAGAACCGTTGCTACAGTCTCTCAGTTCTGTGCAGCAACTGAAAAGCCTTTGAAATTGGTGCAGCCTCACTGCACAGCTAGTAATAAGCATTAGAGAAAAACACGCAGCTCATTTGTTTAAAAGTTCATTCGCTTCAGTGTGATTTAGACAGATGTGGGATGGGCTGTACTTAGTGCCTCTCAGCCCCATGGCAAAGTAGAACTAGGTCTCCTTTCAAAGAGTTCCTCCATCCCTGCCCATTGCTGAGCCTCTGCAACAATGAGGCTTTGAAAGGAAAAAAAAAAAGAAAAGAAAAGAAAAGAAAGAAAAAGAGAAAAAGAGAAAGAGATGACACCAGTGGGAGAGGCTGACAGCTGAGTCCAAACTCAAACAACCCTTCTAGTGTCCAGGACAGAGGTGCACATCTGAAGGTGGGTTGAGGTCTGGGTTCAGAACAGCCCAAAGAATTAATTTGAAAGAATTTCCCCACCCATTCCCTGTAAAAGCAGCAGCAGCAACTCTGGTAAAATACTTGCCAAATCACAGGGCACTTAGCCATGCAGATGCTGCCGTATTCCCAGAGAATGTTATTTCTGGGAAATAAATCTGAGAAACAGTGGAATCTGGGGTTATTTTCTATCAGACACAAATAACAAAAACCATTGATGTTTTTCATTGACTAGGGGATCTGAACAATCAGCACACATTACTAGCGACAGTTTATTTCCTCCAGAAAAAACACTCTTTGCAAAGAGGCCTGTGTTCATTAGTCATGATGCATGCAAAGTAACTCAAAGTCATTTTGAGATGTGGGACATTCATTACAATCAAGATATGTTTTCACTAACCTACGCAGACATATTGATAGCCTTGAGGTATGATGCTAATTCCACAAGCAAATGGATCTATTGTTATGATCTTGCTGAAAGCTTAGAAATTGCTTTTATATTTAAAACCTTATTTTGAGAGCTGTTGAGCTACAGATAATACAAATCCAGTTGTTAAAGTATGCCAGAGATTTTTCAAGTAAATCTGAACAGGTACAAATGATATAATATTTGTAATACACGTTTGATGTATTTAAAAGCACATTTCTTGGTCATCTTTTTAGACCACACTCAATTTATGTGCACAGTTAGAAGTATCATACAATTTAGCCATTTGTAAGTTAAAATAAAACTTCAAAGAAATGAGAAGGCTAATTAGAAATGGGACTATGGGAAGACAATAATTTAATTAGAACTGAAATTGTCACATGCCTATAATTAGGCAGTTGTGTGATAATTTGAGCGTGGCAAAGTCCATGAAAATTTAGTCAACTGCTGAAATGCTTTATAAATGGATAGAATTTGAACATCTCTTGAAGATTGAATGAAACAGAATTATAGTTTGTGGGATGAAAAGGCTATAAGTATAATATAGAAGAAGAACAGGTCTAGAGCTGTATAAACTTGAATTTGAATCCTGTCCTGTTTACCTACTATCTAAAAAACCTTGGGCAATAAGTAACCAGCTGCAGGATGGATTGTTCAGACAGCCGACTGTGAGAGAGTCTAGCATTCAGGATATTTATTTATGAAGGTGTGCCCTGGAACCAATACTTGTGGAAAAGAGGGGAAGGAAGCCAGTGTGGGCAGAAGGGAGAAGCTGAGTTGAGATTCCTGTATAACCTGAGACCTCCTCACTGCCACCCCCAGTGAACACACAGAGCTCTGGAGCTCAAAGGGCTCTTCAGTGATGGCCAGGTCTTGATACTCCCGGGTCTGTCAGTCACGGGATGAGGACCACTGAGGGAAGGAATCTAACCTTGCGTGAGAAGCTCTCTGCCCCTGAAAAAGTCCCTGAGAGGCTCACAGCTGAAGGCTCTCTTCTGTTATGACTCCCAAACAACAGGTATCTGAGCAGTGCACGACAAAGTTTACTGGAGTCATGTTTCTAAGCTGCTCTTAATTCCCTATAAAATGGAGATGATAATACCTGCAACTTGTAGTTTTGTCCTGTTGGATGGTACCTAGCGGTTGCAATTACTATAGATTTCAAAATAGACATGATTTTTAAATAGCAGACTAGGAAATCATCCTACAATTGATTACATAAAATAGAATTAAAGTAAAATTTTAGTTACTAAAAAATATGTTGAAAGTATACCACATGCATGTACTAAGTGGTAACTACTAATCTCTTTATTATTTATGAACATTACAAAAGGAACTAAGCCGTGAGTAGCATCTCAGCATATTTAAAGGGATTAGTTTCACTTTACTGTTAATAGGAAAAGTGCAACTAATTCCCAGCTCTCAGCAGTTCATATATGCATGCTGACACTTAATATGTAGTAATATTGTTTGATATCTTTAAAGTAGCTTTTTTGATGCTGTCAAATATTACAGCATAGACAGTGGCTACTGTGCCCATATGGAACTGTTGTTCCTGAACTTTTATTAAATCAAATGTAAAAAAATACTATTATAGTTTTCTGAAGTACTCCAATACTGTATAGTGCCTTCTCCAGATCAATTCTTAATATGTCTTTTTTTCCATCTATAGTTCAGTAAATCAAGGATATTTGCTGTTCATTTAGCTCTAAGGAGCCTATTCATTTTTTAATGGTACTGTTACTTCATATACAGATCCTGCTTGTACATTTTTTGAGTATCAGATACAACATTGCTATAGACTGAACGTTTACGTCCTCTCAAAATTCATATGTTGAAGCCCAGTCCCCAAAGTAATGATATTTACAGGTGGTTATGTCACTTATAAAAGAGACCCCCCTTCCGCCTTGTAAGGACATGATTAGAAGAGGACTATGTATTAACCAGGAACCAGCTCTCGCCAGTGCCTTGATCTTCGACTTCCCAGCCTCCAGAACTGTGGGAAATACTTTTCTGTGCTTATAAGTCACCCAGTCTATGATATGTTGTTATAGCAGCCAGAATGACTAAGATAAGCACTGTGAGACAAAGTATATGTAATGTAAACATTCCGTATTTTTCTTTTCTTGCTGTTTTCATATTAAAACAAAGCTTATTAAGACAGAAATGTCTACAGAAAATATATTAACAGTGTGCTTCCCCATTTCGTCAACGGCACAGTATCTTAAATTTGTGGGCATCTCAAGTCTTTGTCTCACTTTAGATTTTGAGCAATTATCACTTAGTTAAAAATATAAATCCACAAAGCAGAACCATATCACAAGAAGGATTCTTTTTTTTTGCAGATTCAGAGCAAAAGACTAGACATTTGCCTAATATATATATATATATTCCTTAGAACTTTGAGTTTGAAAAAATAATGATTGTTCAATGAAGAGTGTGAACTTGCATATTGTATTTTCTTCATCAAAGATTAATTTTAGTTTATTAATTTCAGGGAAAAGCAAAATTATCACTATATATATATATATATATATATATATATATATATATATATGATAGTACATTGTTTGTAATCAAGTTTGCCCCAAGTTTCATCATGTAGAATAAATTGTTGACAACGATAAGTTTCTCCTACTTTGTAGCTCCATAGGAAAATAGGTATTTTACGTATTATATAATGTGTAAAAAGTTGCTCATTCTTTTGGATAATTATAGATATTCAAATATATATCACAGTTAGTATTTTCAGTTGCTTTACATGAAGTCTGTAACATTACAGTATGTTGACAAAACTAAACAAATTTGTGCCTGAGGCAGAATAAAATAGAACTTTTTCTTCAGCTAGGTTATTATTAAATTAAGTCTATATCCTAGTGATCAAAGAAATTACTATAATGAAGATGAACTTATCTTGAATGTCAAAGTTTTGTAATAAAGAACATTTTGGGGTGGGGGCAGATGATTTAACTTCAGTATGAGGGAACAGAAGGAAACACAAGATGATCTTAATGAGGATGAAAAGATGCTGAAAAATCACATATTGAAAATAAAGGTGCACAGAAACAGCTGTGATCATGAGAGTGCGATGAGGTAGATGGAGACCAGCAATTTGTGTCTACAAACTCTTATGTGGCATCTTCTCTGGGCCAGACCCTGCCCCACATAAGAAAGACATGTGCATTTGATGGATGGTCGAATTTTAGCATTAGAATGATAAATGCAGGAATTTTAACATGGAAAGGATCTCATCCTCTCTATAGGAAAACAGACAAGAGGCTGAGAAAGCTTAGTGATGTTTCTAAGGTAATAAGTTACATAGCAGATTTGGGACCAAAATTCCAGTCTTCTGACATCTAGTTTTATACTTATTTTCTTCACCATTCTGGTTACTATTATTATGGATATTTCAAAAAATTAAATGTAGTGTTTTCCTATGTAGAATATATTTGCCGAGGCTTTCCTGGAGCATGCTCATGTTAACTTAGATCTTAATTCAGACAACCATAATACAGGATTCAAAAAATAGTGAGAGGGCTTTTGTGTTACAAAATATTTGAGAATATTACAAAATAACACACAAAAAGTATCTGTAAGAAAATGATTAGAATGACAGACAGACCAATGAAACAGTTTTGAAATGAAAGTTTTATTATTATTCCAGTATGGTAAGGCCAACAGACCAGTAGATGACTAACACTGAAAAGAGAGTGTGTACCTCACAGTTCCCAAGAGAAAGGGGCAGGCCATCCCAGCAGGGCCACGCAGGGAAGCATCCGGGCCAGTTAGGAGACAGAAGGAGTGGAAGAAAATTCTAGCACAAGCCTTTATTGTGGTTTTGTGGGAAGGAATGGGGTAAGCAGGCTTATGATTGGTTAGTTTGAGTAATTTCAGCAGTCTGCAAGGTCCAGGAGTCGTCTCTAGTTGTCTGGTGTCTGGCCTGGAATGATTAGGGCAGAGAAATAGTGGCCCAAAGAATAAGAGCCCAATAGAGGAGGTGGGTGGTGGGCTCTGGATTCATTTATATTTGCTCTGAAAGGCATGCTCCCAGGCAAGCCATTTACCATCTTTTCGAGTTGACTAGTGCTGGGAAGGGCAGTCCCTTCAGAGTTAGCTAGGCTTCAGATGTCAAAACATCATAAACACATAGTTAATACAGAAAGAGAATAGAAAGTCTATGAACAGACCCCAAATACCTGTGTATTTACTATAGGATTAAGAGAACATTGAAAATTGGCATAAACAAGACTGTGAAAAATGTGAGATTTACATTTTCATGTAAATTTGCATTTACTTGTAATATTCTAGGTACTGATAGGAAAAACCACAACAGTCAGATCCATATCTTACATCTTACACACAAATAAATTATAGACGGATTTTTTTCTAATAAATCCTAAAATATATTAATAAATACAGTAGAATAACTTTAAAATATTGAGTTGAGAATAAATATACATGTTTTATTTTGGCTGTATACTACCTTTATTCAAAACCACTTATTTTTCATTATAATTTCTGCATTTTTGTTCATTCCTAGAAAGCATACTGTCATTTTTAGATACTGATATTTGCTTTCTGAATAACCAGTATAAAATTTCAATTAAAATAAGGGACTATCATTTCAAACAAAAAGATGACTAATTTCTAAGATTTTCTATCCCTGTAAAATAAATATTTTGTTGATGTGACAAATGACTGTGGATAACTAGTGTTCAGTTGCCAATGTTTCCTATATGTTATTCAGGCACTACTTTAATCTAGATAATTGATATTTTTAAATTGTTTATATCTGCTGCTATCTTATTTTTTTTATCACAAAAAATAAAACAGATAGCTCCAACCTCTCAAATGAATTACCTAGACTGACCCACAGTAACTGATATATTTGGTTTCTTCTAATCCATCTTATGGACTCTGTTAGCATCTTTATGTTTTAAAAATAATGTGAAGTACTTAGATACTCTTCTCTGGCTCAGAATCAGTTCCCACCAAAAAAGGTCACGGTTGGCCTAGACAAAATGGCAAATAAGTGTGAATTTCTCCACGTAATAACAAAATGCATATTATTGACAACTTTCCATAAGATCAATCTGGAAGAAAACTTCATTGTCTCCAAAATGTAGGCAAGTGTTTTGATTTTTTTTTTCTTTTGCAATGTGCTCTTATCAACTATAATTGATTTCCAAATACTGCAGGATCAAGAGGTATCTTGCCCTAATCACTGCATTAATGCCATATCACTTTGTCTTTCACTGATCAACTATATAGTCTAGATTGCCTAAGTCCAGGGGGTAAAAGTTACTCTTACAGGTCCAATTCTTGGATATTTTCACATAGTGTATTTTCTCAGGGTGTCCAGTTGTGAATAAAATCCTCCTCACATTATGAAGTTTGTTCCTGGGACATTAAAGAACTCTCATGTAATCCTATTAGGAATTGTAATATCTGAATAGAGCTGCAGGGATTCTGGTATAGAAAAGGTCTTAGCCATTTGGTAATAGTTCATCACTTCCACACTACGAACAACATTTCCATAGGAATCTGCTCCCACTTTCCTGTGTCATTTTCCTAGGAACTGATGTCAGATTTGGTTTCATGGAATGACCCCAAAGTAGTCCTATGATATACCCTGCAAGAAAACCCCATTACAACTGTTGGTAAAAATCTATCCTATTAATCTGTGTATTTCTTCAAGAATTTAATAATTTCACCAACTGTACTCATTTTGGATAAAAGGAAAGAACTAAAAGACCTTAACATTTATTTCTTGGGCAATAAACAAGAGCAAGCTTCTCTTCAGAATATTGTTCCTTAATTTTGGTAATAAATTTCCATAGTCTACCTTGTAATTGAAAATCTTCTTGGAGAATTTCACTTTACAAACTCTAGAAAATTCTGAAACACAATTAATTAAGAAATTGGCTTTCAAAATAAGCTGTTTTTGATTTTTTAATGCCTGTTCTATTCCACATGGTGATTCCCATTAATTCACAAATAGTATTAAATGGCTGTTTTATAAAATTCAATATCTTAATAGCAACTAAGGAAGATTACACCCTAAATAGAATCAGTTCAAGGTATTATATTAGAGGCAACCTCCTTGCTTCAGAATGAAGTAGATGAGGAAGTTCTTGGCCGCCTGACAAAACTCCATATGCTACTAAATATGCAAAGCTAGATGGGGAGATTTTGTGTCTTGCATCTGCAGGCAATGGTAATTCAGGAATATTTAGCACTAATGAAGAACATCAAATCAGTTCAAGTTAATTAGCATTTATCCTTCTTCCTTCACAGGTCCTTCTATCATGCCTCATTCAACATTAAATCTAAGCATGTACTATTAAGAATAAAAGTCGGGCTCGAATTTCCTATCCTTGGGAAAAGTTAGCAGCCAAACACCAGCTTTCCACATTGATTTGTCAACATCATCAGTGTGTTTACTTTATGGTGGCACCAACTTTTCCTGTTTAAAAAGATATTTCCTTATTTTAAACGTGACATTTATATGTGATAATATGTAATTCATAAAGCAAAATATTAATATCTCAAAGTACCAACCAATGAAGTAAAAGACATGGTCCTTTAATTTTCTAATCTTCTTCCTCAATGAACTTTCTAAAATTTTATGAGTGTAAAACAGTGTTTTTAAGATAACAGTCTTTATAATTATTTGTTATTATGCTTGTGTCATTTTATGGATTTAAAAAAATTCTTTGCTGTTAAAAGTATATTCAGCATTTTCTAAAAGGAGAAAATTGTTTCCTTTTGAGTAGTGTGACTTAAAACCAAATATGTTGGTGTACTTAATTTTTTTTCAATTTCCAAACTCCTTTTTTTATGCTTATTTGACTAAATAATTAAATATTTTTATGAAGATATTTTGTTCTTTAGATTCTATGTAACATTCTTTAGTCCAGATCTCCCTGTACTTTTGTGTGTATAAGAAACTCAAATCCCTAGAAACTCATCAAAGGTAGAACTGCAATAAGTGGATGGTTTGATTCATTACTTCATTTACTCATTCTTTAAATATTGCTGAGTACCTACTATTCACTATACAGTGTGAGAAATGATCTGCCTTGCATCAGGTAAGTCAAACCAAAGTGTTAGCTTTTCAGAACTTTCTGTAATATACTTTCAGTTGTATTCTTTGTGTGTGTGTGGAGGGGGTCTTTTCTCAACTCCTTTACTTAGTAGATGTGTGTCTCTGGATGTGAACTTACTTACTGAGCCTTGGCTTTCTTACAGAATTGCTGTAAGGATTTATGGAATGATGAATATGAAAGTACTATTAAAACTAAACATGAAAACAGTATTATTGTTATTATTACTACTGTTATTAGATTGTTAATACCCAATCAAAGGTATCAGAATTACTATTATTATCACTACTACTGTCACCATGACATGCCCAGCAAAAGGTTCAATGTATTTTTTAAAAAATGCCTTGTAACTGTTAGGAAGAGAGAGAAAGGACGGCAGGAGAGTACACAAAATTTATTGTGGTAGTGATAATTTTCTCCAAGAGATGGTACGAATAGTTTGTTCTTTTTTCTTCATTTCTACAACAAAAATATTAATGCAGTGACATGCACATTATTTTAAAGCAAAGAGAAGTATAATTCACATTTTACAATTTAAGTGGCTTATTTTATAGTCTTCATGTTTCATGTTCAATAGTCTTGTCTACAACAACAATATATTTTTTTCCTCTGGGAATTACATTACATCAGAACATTATGCCATACTGTGGACAATATTGTACATAGTTTGAAGGAGTTGGAATACAAATACTGAATTCAGACCTACTCATCTCCAATTGTTAAGAAGGCCAAAGTGATATATTGGAAGCCTAGAAGACAGCAATGATTGTGTGTTTAAGGAAAAGCTGCAGTCTTTTTTTTTTAATACATCTTTTAGTTTGATAAGCCATTAATATGTTTCAATACTTCATTTTTTTAATCTAAAAAAAGGTCTACTTATTCTCAACCAGAAGATGTCATTCAAACCCCTCTTATCATTGAGTTGGGTAGCTTGAAATGATCTGTTCTAACCCACTTTAATATATGTGTTATTGTCTAGGCCAGAGAATTTTCCCCTCATTATCACCTCATAAAACAACTATGAGAGGAGACTAGACTTCTTACCCTAATGCAGTTGTAATGAAGTGAAAGTTTTCTGGTTTGCTTTGGATTCTTCCTCATAGAATTTTGCAATCCAAGCCAGAACATACCTTGGCTCATATGTTAGTGCATTTTTTTCCTTCCCCAGAAATTAGAGGTTAGAGACTAGAGAGCCTCAATGAAAGCAAGGAGTTCTTAAACAATTTGAGGTTCATCATTTATTGTGAAAATTGATGAAAATCACGAAAAGAAAAATCACAGTTAAGTTTCAAGAAATCATCATAATACTAAGAGCTTTTGACAGTTTTAATTTAAACATTTAAGAAGGAACTAGTGGAAACTCTATTACCGTCAGTGAGCAGTAGATTCTCAAAATCAGAGAAACCGTGTCCTGAAATATGTAAGTTGGTGACTTTTTAGGGAACTAAAAACTATTGAAAGAGATATTGAATATCTGTGTTGTAAAATCTATATCTATCTTATTCTAAATTATACTAATTGAAAATCATTACTGGTTTAAACCTCACTAGAGAATTCTAATTGGCAATAATGAAATTTTCATTGGTCTTATCCTAGAATCTTACATCCACACCCCAGTCTAAAAACTCATATGAGTTAATCAAAATCTTTATTGACTGTTAACAAAGAAAACGAAGCAACTCCATAGAAGAGTCATGCTCCTTGACTTCATGCATTAAGCAATTTCTGTAGTACGGATTTTATAAACATGTCCCTTCACTATTCATGGAAAAATTCTGCTTCCTTAATAACTACCACATTATGATCTGCTGAAGTCTTTCTTTAAAAACCACACAACTGCACACTAATGTAGCATATAAACTATGATTTTTAGAGTTATTTCACAGAGCAACTTGTACAATAGTGAATACACACACTTTTCTAATTTATGAAATTTAGAGAAATGTTTGGCTCTACAAAATTAGGAAACAGCTTATTCTTTATTTTATCATTTCCATGTCAATATTTGGGAAACAAATGGAAAGAGCGAAATAGAACAGTAGCCAAGAAAAATGGAATATTTTAACTTCAGATTTTCTTGCTTTCTTTGAGGCAATGCTCTAGGTAAATTTTCTTTTTGTCTTCCTGAGTAAATGCCACTTTACCTTGGAAGATCCTTATAAGCTCTAAAAGAACCTACTTTGTATATTTTCTTAAGTTTAAAAATAAATATCTATTGTGTTTCAATGTTGAATATAGTGTTGATTGAATCAAAGCAATTTTAAACTTTTGTGAAGACTTCCAATTACTATATATATTTGAATATTGTCCTCTAAGGAAAAAAAAAAAACCTGTTGCCTATGTGTCAAATTCAATATAATTTCTAAATAAGTGGCACGCTTAATATTGGATCAGAATAGTCTACCTAATTTGATAGGAAGAAGAGTGAATATAAGGAATTCTTCTCGCCTCTGGCATTATAAAGCTTTAGAAAAGAAAAGCACACCCTAGTTGGTAAAATTGTTCATGGACCCCACCAGAAGGTGTCTGTTGCGTAGCATTAATGAGCGCTAGAGAATTGATATAAATGTTTAGGAAAATGAAGCTGTTCAAGACTGAGGACCTGACCATGCATTCAAATACAGTCGATCGTATTTGAAGGGCCAGCAGCAACAGCCTATTGGAAAGTTAAAATATACAAAATATATTATTAAGTATGTAAGATAATTATTTTAATATAGTTGAATATTGGTAATTTCTTTTGGTTCAATATTATGTCTACACTTGAGAACTAAAATTCTCATAGAAGATCTCTTCATTGGGTAAAAGAAAAACCAGAGGGAAGACAGTTTTGAATACATTACAGTTAAGGATGAGAAGTTGGAGGGGAACAAAAAGAGAGAAATTTACAATGCGGCACTGATTTACGAACCACATTTTTGTGGAGGATATTCCACTTTAGAGTGACATTGGGAGCAAATCATTACAAGAGTAATCATGAGCTAATTCCTACGATTCTTTTTATATTTTTATGAGACAATTAACTGATTTCATGGTTATTCACTAAGCCAATCATTTATTCTTGCATCTATTCCACAAATATTTACTGAGGTTCCCCTGCATATTAGGAACAGTGAAAAGTACTAGAGATATACTTGGAAACAAGACACAAAGTTTTATCATACTCTGGTTAGTAACTCAAAAACGGAAACAAAAATTACAGGATAGTGTGCAAATGCTATCAGGTAAGTATTAAACTCTCTCTCTCCCTCCCTCCCTTCATTGCTGATAAGCTCAAAACCCTTCCACTTGCAGTAAAAAATGAACTGATGAAACATACTGATGATTTGATTAAGTTTTCTACCTTAAATCTCTCTTTGCCCAAATTTGCTCACCTATTTTTTTCCACTGGTCTATCATTTTGGATTAAGGGAGAAAAAAGAAAGAAAAAGAAAGAAAGAAAAAGAAAGAAAGGAAGGAAGGAAAGAAGGAAGGAAGACAGAAAGAAAGAAAGGAAGGAAGGAAGGGAGGGAGGGAGGGAGGAATGAAGGAAGGAAAAAAGAAATAACCCTGGGGCTTCCCTGGTGGCGCAGTGGTTGAGAATCTGCCTGCCAATGCAGGGGACACGGGTTCGAGCCCTGATCTGGGAAGATCCCACATGCCATGGAACAACTGGGCCCGTGAGCCACAGCTACTGAGCCTGCGCATCTGGACCCTGTGCTCTGCAGCAAGAGAGGCCGCGACAGTGAGAGGCCCGCGCACCACAATGAAGAGTGGCCCCTGCTTGCTGCAACTAGAGAAAGCCCTCACACAGAAACGAAGACCCAACACAGCCAAATAAATAAATAAATAAAATAAATCTATTAAAGAAAGAAAGAAATAACCCTGCTAATAAACCGATGTTATTATGCTCTAAGAATCCATTAATTTTCTACTTCAAAAAATACTGTGACCTTGAATGATAGCCATATATGGTAGAAAAAATATAAAACTTGGAGTCATAGGGCCTGAATCACAATTGTGAAATGTCACAAATCATTTATCCTTTGTGGGGTAGCTGTTATGAGGATGAGATGAGGTGATACCTCGTACTGTGGCTGGCACATGGTAGGCCTTCAGTAAATACTTGTCTGATTCTGTGACACCTAGATTTAGGTAATTGTGAGAGGCCCTTGAGGTTCCCTGCTGTTAGAATCACTGTTTGGTGGCCTGATCCACATATTTAGATGGTGATCTACATCTCTATTTCACTCACTAAATTGGTTTCCAACCATCAAAAGAATTGGCAGTGCTCCTAAATCTCCAATAAAATGACTCATTTCATCTCACCTTTAAGACCAGCACTCAGGATAGCTGACAAATGTGCACTCCACAACCATCTCAGATGTGACAGGACATGACCTACTCATGGCCCTAATGTGAATACCTTCCCTCACTAGGAGACCAGCCCAGACTGACTTGCTACCCCTTAGTCTCAGTCATCATTCCAAATTTCCTGGATGAAGAACCCAATTACCTTAATGTACTCTAGTTAAAAGACCACTTATTGGATTGATTGGTAAAGGAAAAAAGCAAATGTCTAAGCTAAAATAATTTGTAATAAATGAGTATACTAGTAATTCGTAGAGAAGTCACTGTTCTACTATTATTATTATGCCTATAATTATCATAATTATTTTATTATTGCCTGGTACTAGGGCTAAGTACCATATTAAGTCTTCTCTCTTTTACTGATCTAAGATGTAACACTCTCAGTCAAAGAAAGGGCACAACTGCATCGTTATATAAAAAGAGTAAACATCAAATCCCATGGAAGCAGAAGAGTGACTAATTCTTCAGTATTGGTAAACAAGAGAAAATTTAAATGCCAGGTGCCTTTAAGACGCATCTAAAGAAGGTGCTCAGAATGGTTTGGGGACCCACTGCCCTGTAAACTGCTAGAGCATGGAGTGAATTATTCTGGACCCCTGCATTAGAAACAACCACCCACCTTTCTTTCAGAAACTGTTGGGGTCTCCCACCATCCCTCCCATCCCAGTTTTACATGGTCACTGCTGGAAACTCAAGCTTTCTCTTTCCTTCTCTTGAAATCTAGTCTGACCATCCTCCTCCTAAGCTTCCTAAAACATCTTCTGCTCTCAATTAACTTTTCCATGTTTTCAGCTTCATCTTTGCCACCTCCATGATTTAACTTATACAAGGTGTTTCTTAAGAGCACTGTTTCCCTGACATCCCTTTCCAATGGGCTCAACTTGTTTCACTATAACCCAGGTACTTCACTATGAGAAGATGGAGTAGGTGTCTGCATCACTCCCTAGAGCTCCTTCAAGGCTCTAGATTCCTCATGCAAAACCTCCGTTGAGGCTCATACCCTCAGATGGAGCATCCTCTCTCCCTCTTCATTGCTGGTCACTGTTACTCGTTGAAAACTCTTAACTCTTGGCCAAAATCTTCTGTTATAGAGTCCTAAATTTTGCAGGTTCCCTGCAAATTTTCTGGCACCCATCTGGTCCTATCAACTTTCCACAAGAAGGATGGACTAATGACAGCTGAAAAATTAGTGTAAATAACCACATAGCATACATGAGTCCTAAGCTCTGGAGGTGAGTCTCCATAAAGACATAAAACTTAACTTAAATAATCAAGATTTTATTCTGTGTTGTGAGGAAATGGTGTGTCAAAAAACTCTCTCAGTGTTAGATTAGTATACAAGTAGTTCCACCTCTCCCCATGACTCCTAGTAATACATGTCCTCTGCTTTCTCCCCTACATTTCCTCTTCTTTTACTCATCCTCCAAAGGGTATAACTTGACCTTTGTTTATATATTCATTAATTAACAGTGGTGGCATTCATTATTATTTCACAGCTGGTGAGCCATTTCTTGGTGGTACTGGAACATGCCTGCATAGGGACCTTATTGTCAGGAACTTTCACCCACTCAGTGTGCCAAGTAAGGCCATTTAAAGCCAACTTGTTGGAAAGCCAACAAATATATAACAAGAGTTGTAAATACTTTCCTTTTTTCTTGCTTTTATGGATGACTTATTAAGAAAAAAATGTTGGAGTTTAATAAAAATGAACAGTTAACAGGTCATGCTAAAACCCTTCTCTCCAATCATAACCTCGTTCCTTCCTACTTTACAAGTTTTCTTCCATAAAAATCTTTTATCTCTATGCAGGATCCATTGACCCCATCATGTTCTCTCCATCCCTCAATGTGCTTCATTCTTTATTTTTTTTTCCTTTTCTACAGCTCAAGTTGTAATGAGCTTTATTATAATTTTTTCCTTGCAAACACCCTCAGTTTTCCACCCTATCTTCCTCCATTGCATTAACCAATAAAAATTCTTACTCTGAATGAAAACTAGAAACTATTTTTTTTGATCCATCTCATAGATAAGCCACTTCCTATTTACTTGTTCAAATAGAAACAGAGGTTGGGTAGGCTTTCATTTTAAACACTAACTTCTGCTACTGCACCTTCTTCCTGTTTTTCTTATTCTGTCTCAGTACCTTAGTGTCCATCCAGTTGAAGTTGCAAGCTCTGCTCCCTCAAGTGGTAATGTGTCTTGCTGAAGGTGGTTTCTTTTTTGTTGTTTATTGTTCCAGTCTGGCTTTAGCATCTGCTCCTACTTTATATGCTATCTTTCCTCTTTTCCTTTCAAGAACTTCTGAGGGCAACTTTGAGAAAGGTTCAGAGTACTTTGATTTTTGGCAGGATTAATGTAAATATCATTTACATTCATGACATTCTTTTCATTTTCTTTTACTTATGGAACAATGTAAGAAGTTGGGTAGCACTCCCCCAGAGTCTTCATATTTTGTGGGGGGGGGGGGTTTAAAGGAATTTCTGATATATTTCTAAGTTAGCTTTTTAGCATTCAGGTTTTACTGAAAACAAAATTTTGTAAGAAATTTGTTATAAACATACATTTTTGTAATTTCTACTACCCACAAATATTTGAAAAAATTGATCACTGAATTGAACCTTAGGTTTCTTAATTATTCATTTCTCTTGAATGTGTTTTATTATGATTTTGAACCTATTGACTCTATTCATTAACACAGGTTAACATTCCTCCTCCTTCCCTCACATGATTCCACACTCCATTTGTTTTCCTGCCATATTTTGAAGTCTTCAACCAATGGTGGGTGGAGTCAAATGCAAATTAAAAAAAAATCCTGACTCTAGGTTTGTAAGTATTTCTGGGAAAAAAGAAAAAAAAATAAAACAATGCATTTAAAATGTTTACACTCTAAATTCATGCTAACCAATTTTAGTTGGATTCTAAAAGCTACTTGGTAATCTTTTATTCTCATTTTGCACATCAGCTCTTCCAGTCATCTTGCCTCAATGTATACAGTTGGGCCTCTGTATAAGTGGCCTCCCATCCATGGATTCAACCAAATTCATATCAAAAAGTTCAGAAAAAAGAGAAAAGACTTTTCAGAAAATTCCAAAAACCAAAACTTGATTTTGCTGTGGACAAACTATTTATTACATAACATTTATATTGTGTTAGATATTATAAGTAATCTGGAGACGATTTAAAGTATATGGGAGGAGTATGTAGGTTATATGCAAATATTACTCCATTGTATATGAGACTTGAGCATCTTCAGATTTCAGTATTTTCAAGGGGTCATGGAACCAATCCCCCACTGAAAGATACTGAAGGACTACATATTATATCACATATCTTGGAGCAGATACCTTCAACTCCTAATGCATTGAAAATTTGAATGAGAATTAACCTCAATTCTTTCCCCTATTACTCAAATTCTCCTTGTATATAATCACTGTTATTTTTGCTCCTTTTCCTCCAATATCAAAGAAAGAAAAGAAAAAAATAAACTTCTTTTCAAGACAAGGGCTTATGTTTGTGATACTGGTGCCATGATATTTTCTAGAGTACTTCAACAATTACCTTGTCTGTCATATATATTTATTCTATCCAACTCTTTCCCATCAGTCTTCAAGTATTTCAACTTTTCCTTATGCTAACACTTCTTATACCATGATTCCTCCTCAATCTATCCCCCATTGTCTAATTTTCTGAATTTTTATCAGAATTTAACACGGTTGAAACTTTTCCTTTCAGTTACTTCTCTCACTTGCCTTCTGCAAAGTGGAAATTTGGATTGTCTTTCTAACTCTGATCTTTTTCTTTCACTTGCCATTCCATTTTTTGCTTCCACTATTCTCTCCCCCTACACATTTTAGTTTGGCGAACTTAAACACTTGCTACCATTTCAACTTTCACTTCTGGGCAAAAACTATAAAAGCTTTGTCTCTAGGTGTGTCTTACTCCCTAATTCTCTGACCAGCATTTCAACAGCATTATGAAATGCTTCTCATGGGGAATCTGGAGAACTTTCAAGCTCTACATGTCTCGTCTTCAAAATTGTTCCTCTTCCCGGTTTCCAGTTCTCAGGCAAGATGACTACCATTCTTTCTTTCTTTACACAGTTAATTCCTTGAAACCATCATTCTGCCTTTACACTATCTTTGCATCCATTCCTCAGTTTTTCAATAATATAAATTAGGTCCTTATTATTATTTATAAATAATATTATGCCTATTCTTCAACTAAAACCTTAAATGATATGCTAAAAACAAACAACCCTAAAACAAGATAGGAGTTAAAAAATAATTTAAGTGAAAGGTCATTATGTCAGTTAGGAATGTTTTACTTCATTCTTAAACTTCAAATTACTTTCCCTCTCATTATTTCAGAGAAACTTGAAAACTACCTAATTATGACTCTAATTTATTTTCCCATCTAAAACACAGGTCAGCTACCTAAGTACAATCATAATGACATTATTTTTAAAAGGCAGACAATACAAAGTATTCCAATAAACATTTTCTTGTTTATCTTCCAAGGAAAATTTCTTCCTAAAACTTAATTTTCTTTATATAAGTTGAGAAAAATGAGAGTTTGAGCTCTTACTTTCTTCTTCTTTCTTTTTCCCTTCATTCAGAGTTAAAAAGAAAACATATATTTTTAGTAAATTGCACTTATAGTGAGAGAAGAAAGATTGGAGTTTGAGAGCAGACACATGGGAGGTTTTTCTGAGACAGCAGGATGGAGAAGAAGTGGCAAAACTCCTCTACACCCTCAACTTTCACATCTGTGTCCCACTGCAATTCTGTGTCTGAGCGCACCTCCAAATGTAGAATTTTAGAGGAGGAGAAATTGCTGTAGTTCATCTGCTCAAGAAGGCTAAGAATTCTGAACCTGAGAGGTAAAAGTGAAGTAGAATAAGAGGCAGTGAGAGTGAAATAATCATCTCACACTGAAAAGATGTCACGCACATGTCCCAGCATAAGTACAAATGGAAGAGCCAATATAAGTGAAGAGCCACAGTAATGATACTGAGAGCTGAATTCCCTGAGAGATGAACTTAGGAGTGTGAATTGCAGTAAAGATTCAGAGACTAAGTTTCTTTGTTTGATCAATGCTGGGGGAAATAAAAAGCTAGATATGGGAATGTTCATTACTGGAAAAACTCTATTACACATAAATCTTTCTTCAGAATCCTTTTTACCAAGAATTCAAACATGGAAAGCATCCAGTGAACAGAATTTTTCCAAAATGATAGTTAAATGGTCTTCTTCTTTTAAAAAATAATTTTCTATAGTTCTATAAACCTGGTAGTGGTATGATCTGTCAGGCTCCCACTGCTGGTAGGGGATGTTACACAAGGCAACCAAGAATGTCTGTGTTTCAAATCATTGGTCTATTTGTACATATCTCTCCCTCTCTGGAAATGGGAAATGCCTCAGTAACTTATTTATTCCTGTATGTAACCCATAGTATCTGGCAAATGTCTTGTATAATAAATACAAAATATAAATACAAATAGAAATGTAAATATAAATACAAAATACTCATACAAAATTATTTGACCTAATTATGTGATGTTTTCAAAATTCTGAGGATGAATTTTACTCATAGCACTTGCTGCAGAAATGAAATTCAAAATAGAAATTCTTGAAATATTGCAAAATATCTTCAAATTTTCTGTTTCTATGACATTGTCTATTTCTATGTCACCGTGTAGTGTTGAAACTTTAGGGAGGAACGCTTGGGGTTGGGTGAGTAAATTTTACTTGGCACTTTCTTGCTGCAGTATCTGAAAACAGATAACAATATTCTCCTACTTTGGTATACCCAACAAGTTATTTAAAATGCATGTTACGGTAAGCCAAACTCAGATAGATATAACTCATCGTTATTTAGTTTATAAAATATAGCCATTAATAGGTAGAGTATATAGAATCTACTAAACATACACTGGATAAATATAAATGAAGTGATTTCTGGAGGCCTTAGGTTTAATAGGACTAAAATTAACATTTTTATTCTATGTAAATCTATGAACTTTCAAAACCTCTACTTTTCAGTTTTCTAAATTTAGATCTAATTGTGTCATTTCAACTACCACATTTTTCTTGTTGATATTATAATTTTGACTTAATTTGCTACTGGGTTTATTCAATCAGTTATTCAACACATATTTACTGATCTTTTATATAGGCCAAATTATGTGTATGTTAGTGAATTTACAGAGTTGAAAAGATACATTTTCTGCCCTTACAAATTACAGTTCAGATTGGAATCAGACATGCAAACAATTATAATGTGTCAACTGCAATAGTGGAGGATGGCAGGACACACTGAACAAGCAGATGCCTATGCCAGGCTACTTAAGGCTGGGAATGTATCATAGGGAAGTCCACACTTGAACTGAGACACATAATGAGTAGGATTTTAACACTTATTTGAGGCAAGGTATCACAAGGAAGAGTTATCCAGGTGAAGTTCTACAGGAGGGCACCCAGCCAAGGAGGGAGGGAAAAAATTAGGCTGAAATATGGCTCTCTGCCATTTGCATGTCCATCTTCCCTGCAGCACAGCTGACTGAGTCAAATAGGGAGGTCTTCTTGTTAATTCATTTGTTCAGAGCAAATGCCTTATTCTAATCCATCTCCCCAGAGGGGGCATTTTAAAATAATGTGTACAAAGGCATCCTCTGTGCTACTATAAATACTGGCCAACTCCTTGTGAGAGCATGAAAGGGCAAGGAGGCAGCAGAAACTGGTAGTCTGGTGAGTGAGGAATAGTGAGGGACAGAAGGGAGATACAGGGCTTGAAATGCAGTGAAGAAGTTAATGAATACTGGAATTTTAAAATACCCATTGAATTTTGCAAAAGGGTTGTGATTGATGAACCTAAGTAGTATAGCAGGTTCAGTGGAATCGTGAGGGGTAAACCTGGTTGCAGCACATAGTGAAATGGTCACAGTGAGGAATTAAGAGATAGTAAATACAGAGAGAAAGAGAGAGGGAGGGAGAAAGAGAGAGAGAGAGTGCTTCAGGGGACAGGCTCAGTGAATATTTATGTTCAAATACACATGTGTAACACTCACCCAATTCAAGACATAGAAATTTTCTAGCACCTCAGAAGGTTCTCTTGTGTCTCCATTCAGTCATAACCTCCCATTTCAAGAAGAAAACCGTTATACTGATCTCTATCATGATGCGTTATATTTGACTGTTCGTCAATCTCATACAAATAGGATCACGTGAAACATACTATTTTGTGTCTAGCTTCTTTTTCTCAAGCGTTGAGTGCAAAATTCATCCATGCTGTTGCATGTAGCTGTAACTTGCTGTTTTGTATTTCATTATATTCCATTGTATGAATATACTCGAAAATGTATAGCCACTGTTTTTTTAGTTATATTGGTGAAAAGTTCTTCAATGTTAAAGTTACTACCAGTTCTCAGTTATTAAAACCTTTGCTGCTATTAACATTCTTGTGCATATCTTTTGGGTATATCTGAAAATGAAATTGTTAGATCATAAAATAGGCATACTTTTGGCATTAATGAAAACATAAAATTTTCCAAAGTTGTTGTACTAATTTACATTCCAACAACAGAATATAAGAGTTACTCTGGGGCTTCCCTGGTGGCGCAGTGGTTAAGAATCCGCCTGCCAATGCAGGGGACATGGGTTCGAGCACTGGTCCGGGAAGATCCCACATGCCGTGGAGCAACTGGGCCCGTGAGCCACAGCTACTGAGCCTGTGTGTTTGGAGCCTGTGCTCTGCAACAAGAGAGGCCGCGATAGTGAGAGGCCTGCGCACTGCAATGAAGAGTGGCCCCCGCTCACCACAACTAGAGAAAGCCCTTGCACAGAAACGAAGACCCAACACAGCCAAAAATAAATTAAAAAAAAAAAAAAAGAGTTGCTCTGTATTTTTGCCAACATTTGTATCTTCCATCTTTTTCATTTTAGCCAGTCTGGCAGTTGTGTGCTGTATTTCATTGTGATTTTAATTTGCATCTTTCTGAAGCCTAATTATTTTAGCATTCTTTTGTGAAATACACATTCAAATCTTTTGACCAGTTTTCTGTCTTTTTATTGGTTCATTGAAGTTCTGAATATGAATATGTCTTTTTCAATATATGTAGTGCAAATATATTCTTTCATAGCATGACTTGTCTTTCTATCTCTTAATGGTGTTTTTAAAAGGAGAATTTTTTTTTTTGCGGTACACGGGCCTCTCACTGTTGTGACCTCTCCCGTTGTGGAGCACAGGCTCTGGATGCGCAGGCTCAGTGGCCATGGCTCATGGGCCTAGCTGCTCCACGGCATGTGGGATTTTCCCAGACTGGGACACGAACCCGTGTCCCCTGCATCGGCAGGCGGACTCTCAACAACTGCGCCACCATGGAAGCCCAAAGGAGAAATTTTTAATTTTAATTTTAACCGAGTTCAAGTTATTAATGTTCTTGTGTACTATTTATTATATTTTGCCCAGCTCAAGGTTATGAAGATATTCTATGTTTTCTTCTAGAAGTTTTATTGTTTTGCTTTTTACATAAAAATCTACAATCCATCGGTGATTGATTTTTGGTTCATAATATGATGTATGGATTAATTTTTTTTCCCATATAGATATCCCAAAGAACCAGCACCATTTATAGAAAATAAATACTTTTACAGCTGTTCTGCAGGTGACAGTATGTGCGGGTATCTGTTTCTGCATTGCCCATGTTGATTTCTCTGTCTTTTTGTCTATTCTTGCATCAATACAATACTATCTTAATTGCTGTAACTTTATAGTTTATAGTAACTCTTTAATCAGGTATCATGGTCCTCCTTTACTAATGTTTTTTCTGTATTGTATTAGCTCTGCTTGGTCCTTTGCTTCTCTATATAAATAATAGAACAATTTTGTCAGTCTGCACATCTAATTTCAATAAACTACTGGAATTTTTCTGTGGGTGTTTGTGTAGAATTTTTAGAACAGCTGAGATAGAACTGACATGTTAAAAGTAGTAAATATTCCTCTTCATAAATACTGAATTATTTATCCAGTTTATATTTTATGTAATTAGTATATAATTTCATGAAATTACTGGATCCTTTTAAATCTTATTGTTTTATATTTATTTCATATTTTTGTTCTATCATGTCTCTTTTATTACTTTTTCTGGATTATTAAAATGTTTTAATCCCATTTTTTCTCATTTATCAGTTTGTTACAACTTCACTTACTACATCTAACAAGATATATGTGTTTTGTGTACTCGAAAAGAATAAGTATTCTGCCACTGTTGGATATAGTGTTTGATATATGATAATTAGTTCAAATTGGTCATTTGTGTTGCTCAAATCACCTTTAATCTATCTTTTTTCTGCTGCTCTTTCACAGTTACTGGAATAAGTGTTTTTAACTGTCTATATAGGATTGTTGATTTGCCTAATCCTATTTTTGTTGCTATAAATTTCTGCTTTATAAATTTTGTCACTGTGGTAGATATATGTAAATTTAGGATAACTCTTTCTGTCGAACTGATCTTTCTTAAAATCAAATGTCTCTCTTTATATCTTGCAATAATTTTGCCTTAAAGTCTACTTTTTCTACAGTTAATATAGCTTCCCTAGCTTTCTTCTGTTAGTGTTTTTATGTTTAATATTTTCCTTAAATCTTTATTTGCCCTCATATTTAACATATGTTTCTTATCAACAGTGTATTTTTGGATTTTGTTTTTTATTCAGTTTGACAGTTTTGGCATTTAACTGAATTATTTATTCAATTTACATTTCATGTAAGTACTAACAGTAATTTAATAATCTTTTTTTTTCTTGTTTTCCATTCCTCCTATTGCTATTTTGTCTCATCATTGCTCCTTTATTTACTACTTTAGGATTGTTCAAGTATTTTTTTAATTTCATTTTTCTCTTTTACTGGTTGGTTTGTTCAAATTTTATTAAATATTATCTTAGTAGTCATTAGATGAATTACAACATGCATGTTGTGTAGCGTGTGAATGCTTTATTCCTTTTTATTGCCAAATAATGTTTCATTTCTGCTGTTCCCTCCTCCGTAGGATTTTCCTCCTCAAGTACTAGTTACTTTTGCAGCTCCTAACTGTAATCTCTTTCTCCTCAACACAGACAGTCTATCTCCTTTCGAAGGAATTTTATTCTTCTATAACAAGAAGTGGTGAATCACCCCTGGTAGAAAGCAGGCATGAGTGAAAAATTCATTTCTGTGTGCTTTCTTCCTTCTGGAATTATGGCTCCTCAAATCCTCTTTGCATTGCTTCTTCTATAATGCTTCTAAGCAGTTTCTTTATGTATTTTGTTCAACTTTTGTAGTTGTATCTGGTGGAAAATTAGTCTGATACAAATAACACTATTAAGGCTGGAACTGGAAGTTAATCTACTCTTTCTATAAGCCTGATTCAAAAGCAGAGTTATGTGGAAATAGCTAGAGAGGAGAATGAGTTGGAATGTGTGTGAATGTGGCCGATATGTCAGCATGCTTACATACTAAAGGATTCAGTGGAAAATGAAAGGTCGAAGATTCAGGAATCAAGAGCTCATGTGAATAAATTAGCATTGCATTAGAGGAGAAGCTTTGTATGGTAAGAATTCCTGAGATTGGTGCCAATACTAATAGGTGTACAAATGGCAGGGCAAAAAATTGAGGTAGTTCATGTAACCTCTATTTTCTTGTGAAATAACAATAAAAGTCATTGTTTTGAGTCGGAGAGGAGTGGTAGATGAAAGAAGTCTCAGAATAGTAATGAAGCTTTAGAATACATGCTGGGATGATTACAGAGGAAGCTGGCCAGAGACATTTAGCAGGATTTCTGAGCTGTTTTGAAGGGCAAGCCAAACATCATGCCACAGTTTAAATTTCTTTTACCGCAACAGCTCAAATTTACGAGGCAGCTCTTGGGCCACAGAGCTTTTACCTTTGTTGTCTCATCTTGAACTTAGGCTATTTGGGAATTTATCCTGAGAACTTCATGCATTGGAACATATCAGTTCTAATTCTTGAGAGTCATTACTGGAAGTTCTGTGAGTTAGCTACAGAATATAGCTAGAAGATATAGAGAGCAATGACTATGATGTTAGTGTTGAGTTTGGGCCATGTAACTTCACAATATTGATTCCTTGTAAAGGACCATGCTGGATTTAGTCTCAGTACATCATCCTTAAAGGAAGGATGTTATATACTAACACACAGGAATCCATTAGAGTGCCTCCTTCCTCAGACCTCCCCACCTACACTACTTCACCAAGAACCCAGCCAGTCTTTACTGATCTAACTCCCTTAAGTTTATTATGTCAGAAGTAGAGGATTAAATCTGATCATTAAAGCATTTTTTTCTAATTATCATGAGCTCAATGACTTTATCCTGTTTATCAAGATAAAGTTTAGAAATAATAGGAATCAAAATATCATGATGGCGGGCTTCCCTGGTGGTGCAGTGGTTGAGAGTCCACCTGCTGATGCAGGGGACACGGGTTCATGCCCCCATGCGGGAAGGTCCCACAAGCCGTGGAGTGGTTAGACCCATGAGCCATGGCCACTGGGCCTGCGCGTCCGGAGCCTGTGCTCCACAACGGGAGAGGCCACAACAGTGAGAGGCCCACGTACCACACACACACACACACAAAATAATAAATATCATGGTGGCAAGATCTTACTGACCAATACAATACTATCTTTATCTCATTTACTGAGAATAGTAAGTGCTAAACTAATACTAACTCAATGTGTTCTTTCTTTACACATGAGGAGTTAGTCGCAGACATTGTTGCATAGCAAACTACAAAATACCTCAAAACAACACTCATCTAATATTTCTCACATGTCTGTGGGTCAGCTGGGGTTCAGCTGCTCTGGGATGTGTCCATCTGGACAGCTTTGCTCAGCATCCTCCTGTGAGCAACAGGGTAGCCAGGGCATATTCTTCTTATGCCAATGACAGCGATGCAAGACAGCAAACAGAAACATGTGAGATCTCTTATGACCCAGACATGAAACTGGCAAACTCTCACTTTTGCCTATTTATCATTGGCCAAAATGAGTCATATATCCAAGCTCAAAGTCAAGGGACAGAAAGGTAACTCCATCTATGATGAGGCCATGGCAAAATATTCATGAAAGGAGGAGTGAAAATTGAGGCCAATAATGTAACTTACCACATACCAGTGTACTTTTCCTACCTTCCCTGTGGATTTCTCATACAAGGTTTAGGAATGAACCTTCTAGGAGGTTACTCAGCCTATCTGTGTATGGATAATCAAAGTGCATGGGCTTGCATTTTTTTTGTTGTTGCTGTTTATTGGGTGTTTTTTTAAATGGACAATCTGGAGCAAAAGGGCACCTCTAACATAGACTCACATTACTTTATGACTCACATTACTTTGAACTAAATCCATATGGTTTTCTATCTGGGACTCAAGTAAGGAACAATATAGAAGGGTGATTTAAGAGAATGAACTTTGTAATTAGAAAGACCTGGAGTACAGACCAAGCTTCACCACTTTTCAGCTGTCAACTTTGTAGGTTAGCCTTTGTAAGTCTTCCTCATTTTGAAATGAGAATACCAGTAGTGCTTACCTCTATAAACAAGGTTCTTGAAGCAAATGCAATAACATACACATGCCAGACACAGAATCAATGATTGAGAGTGATAGTCATTATGATATACATTGAAGCTGTCGCAAAATGTGGAGGAGATACTGCAGTAGTGAAGAAATAAGTTACTCTTGCAATGAGAGTGAGAATGTCTTCAAAGAGGTAATGATATTTGAGATGGTTGTTGAAGGATTTTACTAGCCTGTGAAGTAATTAAAAGGTAATCAAGGGATTAATCATTGCCAGATTAAATAAATGAGAATGAATAAACTTATTATGATAGCAGCAGACATGAATTTCTAAACTTTTTAGGAATTTTTATATGTCCTGTACTTCTGCTCATGAAGTATGTTATGTATAACATTGTCACTCTATCCAATGCCCATGTGACATCCACATTTTCATTTTCTCCTGAAACCGTGTTCTACAAAGTATGTGAAGGTTGAGAGGGGCATGAAACTTGGGTCCTTGATAACTGTCAAAGCTGATAAAGTGTTCAGTCACTAGGAACTACAATGCAGCTGTAAATATCATTCATTAAATTAAACTACAAAGTAATTTTCCTCAAATGCTCTTACCCTATAAGTTTATAGAAAATTATATGTACCTATAGACAGGCACACTATTTTTTTTTTTTTTTTTTTTGCTGAAGAAACAGTGATTTAAGTTCTAAACCATGAAAATGTTAAGTTGCAATAAAAGGCCACTTTCAACTTTGCCATTTAGAGGCTCACTTATTGTTCATAACTCTTATAATTGAAGGCTTATTATATTATCCTGCTGGACAGCGTGATTTCCTGTTATTTGTCTAATGTTTTTTAAAGAACAGTAATTTAATAACTATAGTGATATTCATCCTAGGTTCCCAACAAATGTGCTATCCCATGAAGCCCGTTTATAAAACACAGTCGTAGTCAACGTATATTCCAGGCTTGCCTTTAGGTGACTTTGAAAACATCACAAAGCAGAAAAAATAATCCCAAGGCCCTGTGATGTTACTTTTAAAAAGAAAGGAACTTTAAATTTTAGGGCATTATAGTTTTATTTCTCTTGAAAGCACTTTCAGTTTATATTTGCTCCTAAGAAAACTGATTTTATTCTTTTCTCATAGAAAAGTCTAAACTGTGTATTTCAGTTTCAGGGAAAGACTGTTAAGTTTTATTGTCTACACAACACACAAATATCCTATCCCTATATTGCTCAACCAAAAACAAACAAAAATTCTGAAACCCTAAATAACATATGCACTGTTTTGTTTTCATATTATTAAAAATATAGATTAATTATAATTTTTGTAAAAAATTTTGAAATATTTACCCTTCTATTTCAGACTTTTCAATGGAATTAATGCATTTAAATAACTCTTTAACTTACTTGTAGGGAATAGATGAGAAGAGATACAAAATAACTATTTTATATATGCCATTTCTTTAATTATATGTACACCCCAAATATGAAGCCTAAATGATAGGTAAGATAAGTAGATGTCAGAACCCTAAAGTGATACAATATTTACATATTTTTTAAATGTCCTTTTTAATCCTAGAAAGCAAAAGTTCATAGTTAGGGTGTGTTTTGTTCAATCATTTAATAATATCTTTTTTTGTGTGGTACGCAGGCGTCTCACTGTTGTGGCCTCTCCCATTGTGGAGCACAGGCTCCAGATGCGCAGGCTCAGTGGCCATGGCTCACGGGCCCAGCCACTCTGCAGCATGTGGGATCTTCCCGGACTGGGGCACGAACCCGTGTCCCCTGCATCGGCAGGTGGACTCTCAACCACTGTGCCACCAGGGAAGCCCAATAACATCTTGAATAATCTAGACATTTTGTTTAACCACGGAGTTTTGCAGTCTCCAAGTCCTCCATATCTTAACTTTTACATTTACTCTGCCTTACGTAATTATGAAAACATATAATCTGTTGACAAAATTGATCAGAATGTTTTTTGTTGGTAGTCAAAATATGATAAGATTTCAGAGGGAAGAAGTTGTTATGCAGGCAATACCATGTTGGGATAGTAAGAATGGATCTTCCTGAGAATGAAAGCAAACATGATTTCTCTTATCTCATAATTTTGGCATATTTTCCTTCTTCTTTTAAATGTAGTTTTCGATCCAAAATAGCACTTTCCCATTATTTTAAGCAGAAAATATATCTATATTTTTCTAAATACATTAAATAAGTCCTTTAATACCATGCTGTTATTTTAGAGATTAAAAAAAGCAAGAGAAACTTTATTCAAGTGGGTTGTCTATCCTAAAGCCAAAGAAAAAAAATCATATTTTTAAACTTTATCATAATTTCTTCTTCAAATGATTAGAATGTCTTTATTACATTTTATTTTAAGATTATTTTACAATTCTAGTTGATTGAATCTTGCTTTGAATGAGTTTCATGACAGAATTCATGATATTTAGCTGAACCAAGTTAGACATTTTAAGTGCACATTTTGAGTCTTACTATGGTTTAAGAACCATTTTATTTTGTGGATTCCAATGTGATGGCTACAACGTCAAATCTTTTAAGATATATTTTCTTGTTTTACTTTGGATGGCTGAAGCCTTTAATTTGTTTCATTTAGTTTTTGTAAAATCTATATGCAAACTCTTTAAAGTTACATTATTCTATCAAATGACCACGCATGACTAGATAGCAGGTCATACTTGTTCATATCAAAGCTATAAACACGAAAGGACATTTGGATGTGTTGCAAGCATTCTCTCCCTTCCCAGTGAGTGCTTGCTTATTCCACGATCACCTTTGAAGTGACGAGCGTTAGCTGGAGTTGTGGTTTCTGTGGCCTTCACTTGCTGGTAGTGACCAACAGCAGAACCAAAATCAATCTCTGTCAGGCTAGTAATTGAGCAGTTACCTAATTTATGAGACAGTTTTCCCATTAACAACAAAATCTTGAAAATTAAATAAAAACAGACCTTCACAAGTGCTGCTGCATGGGTGAATGAGGGATAAACATTGATAAATGCGCATGCCTTGTGCAAGCCTGACTTTGAAAAATTCTGTGTCAGAGTTTCAGGTCACATTTTGACAACAATTAGGAACACTGAAATAAATAGTTGGCAATTCTTCTTTGTTATGACAAGGGATGTAAAGCCATCTTTACCAAGAAAAAGCCTATTTTATGAATATGAATTGTATTACTGCAGTGCTCAGCCATCTTGCTATGACTGAGAATCTGTGGGCACTTCTATTATAAACTAGAATAGAATCCTTCTGAAGATTTGAAAAGATTGGTTAAACTGTTTTCACTTGATTATTTGTAAAATTCCTGTCCACTGCAATTCCATACTTCATACAGAAACCACAAGATGGTTAAAAGAAAGTTAAATGTGCAGTTAAATTTTATTTTTAGTATGAAAACATTAACTATAGTATTTTGTGAAATGTTCTGACAAAAATCTAAATGACTCAAGAGTTCTGGCTAAATGTTAAATCTTTAAAGCCTATTGTAATTTTATCTAATTTGTAAACTCCATAAATTCACCTGTTGGTAGCATAATCATGAGTTAATTTCTTAATTTTTAAATTATATGTCTATATATTTAAATTGATCTAAAGAATAGAGTCTATGACAAGAAGGAGTGATATTTTATAGGTTAGAAGGAATCTATATGGATACAAAACTACCAGCCATATGGTCAGAAATTTGAACAAGTCCTCGCTGAAGCTACTGGTTGATTATATGAACTGAGTTTGTCAATCCATTTAAAAACTGACAAGTAAACCTGTATTGCATACAGACATTGAATTTGTCTTACCCAGGATTTCTCTGGAGAAAACTAATGAAACAAGAAACAAAAACAAAATAAATATAAAAAGCAGCTTTAAAAAATATACTTAAAGAATAAGAGTAAAATTATTAAAAATTCTAGACATTGAAATGTGATATACATAATCCTTAAAATTAGAACCAATAATAAGTATATATATATATATATATATACATAAATATCCATATATACTCAAACACACAAAGCATGTTGTACTAACTTAGGTCACCTGAGTTACAGTAACAGTCATATATACCTTATGTACAGTCATATAACACATCATATGTGTGTTCTGGGTTGCTGAAACTGCAAGGTTAGGGAGAATTGTTCTTCTACACATGACGATTCAGGACCTTCAAACTCCTTTCATTCTATGGTTCTAGCATCCACTAGAGTCACATTATCCAGCCTAAAGAAGAGCAAAGAGAGCATGGAAACATTTTCACATCTCATCCTTTCCTTTCACATTCTACTGACTGGATAGAAGTCACACAGCCACAGCTAACCACAAACCTAGCTGCAATATCAACTAGGAAGAGGAAAACAGATTTGTTCTGCTATACTTACACAATAATCAAAAATTCTAATTGAAATTTCAACCTTACTTACTCTGAAGTAAACTATTTAGTAGCCTCTTATAGTTGAATGTGGCAGTAATTAAGTGAAGAATTATTCAGAGCACCTAAAATAGATATTGTAAAGAACATGAATTAAAGTACTTGCACTTTACATGTAACAAAGCCATTAAAATGACCATCCAGATTCCAATTAATTCTTTCTCCTTGTGTTGTCCTGATGTATGTTACTTGGTTTCCTAGTCTATCATAAATTAAAAGAAATAAATGAGAATGAGAAAAAATAGATGTGACCATAGGCAAGTACACTGAAAATAGCCTCCTATGCAAGGAAGACTCTAAGACAGGTAAATAAATATGTAGACAAATCAATTGATTAATCCATCAATCATGATAGCTTGAAGCTATTTAGTATGTGGTCAAACTACTTATGTTTCAAAACATAGCTTCCAAATATAATAGTCCTACCTGAACTGCAGGGGACATGTTCCAAGACCCCCAGTGGATGCCTGCAACTGCAGATAGTACTGAACCCTATATATACTACTTTTTTTTTTCTATTCATAACATACATATGATAAAGTTTAATTTAAAAATTAGGCACAGAAAGAGATTAATAGCAAATAACAGTAAAATAGAACAATAGTAACAATATGCTGTAATAAAAGTTATGTGAATATGGTCTCTGTCTCTGAAAATATCTTATTGTAAAAATGTAATGTCTTTTCCATCTTAACAAAGCATTTATCATCCACCATGTCTGTAACTTTTGAGGTTTGGGGTGCTACAGCAAACCTAGCACAACTTTATTTTTCTTTCTTCACAATTTCATGAATAGACAATATGTTCTTACTGTATATTTTTGCAATCCCAGCATATAATTCTTTTCTTTTTCTTCTTGGGTCAAGAACTTTCACCTTTTTACTTAAAGGAAGCACTTTATGGCTTCTCTTTGGCATATCTACATTGCCAGCATCACTACTCTTGAATTTGGGGGCCATTTTAAGTAAAATCATGGTTACTTGAAATCAAGCACTGCAATACCTCCTCAGTGGATCTGATAATCTAGAAGGCTAAGTGACTAATGGGCATGGATATGCTTGACAAAGGGATGATTCATATCCAAGGTGGGAAAGAGCCAGAGGGCGTGAGTTTTTGTCATGCTACTCAGAACAAAGTACAATTTAAAACTTATGAATTGTTTATTTGGGGAATTTTCCATTTAATATTTTTAGATTGTGGTTGACTGAGGGTACCTGAAACTGGGGAAAGTGAAACCACAGGTAAAGGGGACATTACTCTAAACATCCTTTTTAAAGCCTTTCTTGACTCTTTTGCCAGAATTATCACCATCTCCTCTGGGCTTTAAATCTCTCAATATTTTTTACTTACCTCCACTATGGTGTTTATAACATGTTTCCCTTTTCTAAACTGTAAGCTTTTGTAGACAAGGGATTTTTTTTTTAGTCTCTCCCCATTCTGTGCTTAGCACAATGCTTGCCATAAAAATAGGTGTAATAGAAGAAACAAACCCCATTCCAATAATATCAGGTGAAATCTTGTTTTATAGCAGGAGGAAGTAACAATTCCACAAATTTCACTTTGAATATTTAGCACTATCTTCCATTACATCTAAGAATGGTTAGAGAAAACACATATAATCTAGCAAGGAAGTTTTGGTATGTTCTAGAATTCATACTGAGTTCAAAGATCCTAGGGCAAAATGCCTCAGTGAAATGTCCATTTATGGGACATTACTGCTTAATATTTCGAATGCACATTCATAAATTGAGTGAATCAGCTACGGTCAGATCGCATAATTACCAATCAATCATGATATTTTTGAGACAAGACAATTTCATATTTTTAAATCCATGAAAATACAAACCAAACTTCTATCAGTCAATTGTTTAAAATCTTCTGTATATCTTAAATTTTGCAAAATGAGCAAAATTGTCCTATGTAGGCTACATTTCTTTCTTTAAAAACCATGCTATCATATTTAGAAAGAGTTGTCTATTATGAATATTTCAGTAAAAGATCATCATGATGGTAATTTTTCTATTCAAGAAATATTGTTTCTGTCAAATCTCTATCTTTTTAGAGGATAAACATATTTACTTAATCTTTGGGGCCTGGAAGTCATCATACCTCTTGCAGATGAAAGCATAATCATGTATGCTATTTATAAAATGTTTATGATTATAAAAACCACCTCTCTTGATAGCACAGCTGAACTCTATGTCAATTAGTAGCTAAGTCAAAGATCCCAAAGAATAGAAAATATCATTTGTTTTCCTGAAAATGTCAAAAGTGTGGCAAGGATACAGACTTCAGTTTTATTAACTTTTAAGGGCAGAAATATGTGGATCTTGGATGACACAAAGCCAGTGGGTTTTTTCCCTTTAAATAAATTAAAACTGCTAAGATATAAACCCCCTGAAAAATGGGCTTATTATAGAAATAGGAACTGACCCTTAACTATAGTAGCACTACCGGATGCCGTTATAATAAGCTCCCCTAGATGCCATGGTGTAAATGTATTAGCTGTACTAAGAGACCCACTCCTGCTATAATTATGTTAGGAACCAGTAAGACAGCTCAGAAATCAATATGCTAAGACAGATAGAGTAAAGGACCATGGCCAGCCCACTGGGAATAGATTAGTCTGGCAGGTCCCTAGCTGAGCCATGAAGAAGAGGATATCTTTGCTGTTGTAGAAAGCCATTAATTGTAAATTTTCCTGAACAAGGAACTTGAAGGGAAGGCTTAGACTGTGTTGTTCATACCACTCAATGAAAACTGCAACTCTTATTGATCAAGAGTTAAGCTTTTTATTCTTATTTCAGAATCCAACAGTGCAAAAATCTAAATGTTCAGAGGGATTTTTGAAGCTTTTCCCACAAGCATCTGAAACTCTTCTTTGGTTACTAACTTGTTTTAATATTTTTAAAACTTCTAGACTAGATCAATAAAATCACATTTAGACAATGGCCCTCCACACTGACAAGTTTACTGGTATGACATCAGTTATCTAATCAATTAATATTCACATGTCATATAATTTGATAAGAGAAGAGATACATTCTTTGTATTATTTTCTACAAGTTGGCAATCACCTAACTATTAAATATTACTGAGTATAATACTAATGAGGAAGAAGAGCTGCTGCAGCTTATTTTAACTATATCTAATTGAGTTTTCTTAATACTGTTAGCCTAATTTGAGTAATTCATTTAAAAGACAGAAGCAGTGTAATCTAGTAGTTTTGCTAAGAAAGAGAAAGAAAAATAAGAAAAAGAAAGAAAGAAAGAAAGAAAGAAAGAAAGAAAGAAAGAAAAAGAAAGAAAGGAAAGAAAGAAAGAAAGGCAGAAAGAAACAAAGAAAGGGAGGAAGGAGGAAGGAAGAAAGAATGAGAAGAAAACAAAAGGCTGACCTTTTGTGGTTACAGTTTGGCACATCTGCTCATGTCCAATCAAGCTTTCAAACACAGAGTAGTAAACAAAAGCAGCGATCAAGCAAGGACAAAGTCAGAGACATAAGTGGTTTGAATGAGTGTGCAATTTCTGCCCATATGACCATCCTGACACAATTGCTCTAATTTTCTTTCCAGAAATGACTGATAAAAGATTTAGGTAATTGCTATGGAGACAGACTTCCTTCCATCACTAGGTATCTTGAATAATACAGCCTCAGGGTCATAAGATGGAGTGTCAGTTTCTGCAGAGTCCTAAATTAATACTTGTCCCTGCTTTAGCTACACTTCCTGTACATCTAATGAAGTGAATGTAATTTATTTTGACAGTGTATTGAAAATCACTTGATCAAAAGACTATTCTGTAATGAACACAAAAGACAACATAGGCTTGGAAACTATACACTCCAAAATAACATAAATACACATCAATTTCTCAAAGTACATTTTTTTTTTCTAAAAACTGTGTATGTAGTCTGAATATATATGAAACAAAATAGTTTCCAAAAGCACAATAATTCATGCAAATGTAAACTTAAAAAGTGAAATTTTGCTCTGATGCCTGAGATTGACCTATCTTCATTCAGAGCATGACCTTGTCCTCTCTAATCAAACTTAATTTATCTGCCTGATCTTTGCATTTCTAACTATTAAGTAACGCACAGAAAGAAGATCAGAGAGCCGTGAACAAGCTAGTATTCAGGAGGAAATTTTGAAAATATTGTAGATCAACACTGTCAGAAATTTTATCTTCATACATAAAAAGTCAATTTACAAGGGAATCTAAAGCACCTCCACTAAAACTTCATAATATAAGACAGACTACAGTTCTGAGGTCTCCTGATGTTATGACATTTTTCAATAGTTAATGAAATCAGCTGTGTGCTCATGAAAACTTCCTATATTGACATCATAAATGATCTGCAGGTTATGTAATTTGTCCAAAGATACACATGCAAGACTCATATACAAGATAGTTTCTTTTCCAATATGAAAAACTTTCTTAGGTCTTGTAATGGGGTTTTTATTTTTTCCATTAGTGGAAAACAATATCTAAGATTTGAAAATATTCAAACACTTGAAATACACTTATATTTGATTGTACCAGAAACAACTGCATTATTTTTTTCCTTCAGAAAACAAGCAGAACATCTTGGAAGCTGACAGAGGTAGTATAATTGAAATATTTAGTTTGTGCTAAAAAAAAGTACACTTTGTACCATCTTGGCAAGTGGGCCAAAGCAAGGCAAGTGTCTGTACAGTGGCACTGTGAAAGTACAATGTGGTGTTTAAATACAGCCAGGCAGAAGCCAGTGGATAATGCTCAGTAATGGGTTAATCAATACTTATTATGGTTTTATTGGTTCACTAAAGAGAGAACAGAATCTAGTGAGCACAGAGTCGAAAAAAATCACTGCATCTGATCTAGATAGCATCTACTCTCCCTAAGGGATTTCCCTATTCAAGAATCCAATTTACCATGCCTGATTGACAAGGATTGGATTCTAGGGAATCACATAACTCTTTTTAGGACCCAATAAAATCCTAATGGATTTGTCTGACTGGCCAGGAGACTTCTAGTTTTACTAAACTGAGGTGGTTTGCTGCAATTAGCCTTTGTTCCCCGTGCAGTTGAAAAACTACGCTATTAGGGAGTCATCCCCCCCTCTATAAATGCTGGAGTCATGCTGGGATGTACCTGATGGAAGGAGGTACAGTGCTGTATAAAAGAAAGCCCTTATGATAAATTGTAAACATTTGAAAGCTTCTGAAAAATGGTCATCAAAATAGGATTCAAATGAAAAAGGGGGAAGTCCAACTAAACTGCACGCTTAAAATCCATTTATTGGTCAGTTAGCCTTTACAATTTATTTCCTGCTCAGGTAACGGTAACAGAAAGAAACCTCTCTGTTCGAAAGCAGCTTTGAAATATGTGCCATTTGCTATCTGAGCTTCCCCTTTAATATCTGGAGTTTGAAAAAAAAATCATTCGTCCACAACAAAAATCATGTAGATAGTTGTCTCGGGACCAGCTCTTTTTTTCCTAGAGATAATGTTTATACTAAGCAGTTAACTCGTTCAAGCACACTGGTTTTTGATCATGGCATACTATTTTGGTGGCGGTTAAGTCAGAAAACAGTGAGAGTGTGATGATGATTTGAAGTCAGGGATGAATCGTAGCTGAAAAAGGACTTTTAAATAATGCAAATCATATTTTGAAACAAATATCCCTTTAACATAAAAATCACTGGTGCAACCCATTTTCCTCTAGAATCATGTCTGCTCTTTCAAAAGGCACAAATGACACTTTAAATATGTTTAAAATGAATGGATTTCATATTCAGAAATACATTTACTAATGAAGTGTCTTTGAATAGACATCATGATTTACTCTTTTCCTCAGACTTGGAGAGAACTTAGCAATATACAGAGAGCTCATATAAGTTCCCATTACCAGCATCCTGACTATAGTTTCCAAAATCTCCAGCTAAAATGCTATGTTAATTGAGTGCAAAAATCCATTTCCAATAAGAGAGGTATGACTATCTATGATAATAGATGTTTAAACATACGAATTGGGTGCATAAACTTCTTATGTTTAAATGATTCATATGAAATTATTTAAATAATTTTAAATATCTTAAAAAAAGATATTGTCACATTTAACTATATATACAATTTTTAATCATGACATTCTAGCTCAGTGATTGTTAAGAAGGCACAAAGTGCTGTGTATAATTATAGAGAAAAGCTGAGAAAAAAAGTCAAAAAGAAAATGAAAGAGAGGGAGGGAGGGAAGTAGAAGAAGAACAAGGAGGTAATTGAATAGAATGATATTGATAAAATTGTAACATGATAATTTCTTTTTTTTTTAATTGGGGTATAGTTGCTTTACAATGTTGTATTAGTTTCTGCTGTTCAATGAAGTGAATCAGCTATATGTATATATATATCCCCTCCTTCTTGGACCTCCCTCCCACCCCGCATCCCACCCCTCTAGGTCACCACAGGGCACCGAGCTGAGCTCCCTGTGCTATACAGCATGTTCCCACCAGCTATCCATTTTACACATGGCAGTGCACATATGGGAATCCCAATCTCCCAATTCATCCCCCCCGCTCCTGTGTCCACATGTCCATTCCCTACATCTGCATCTCTATTCCTGCCCTGCAAATAGTTCTATCTGTACCATTTTTCTAGATTCCACATATATGCATTAATATACGATATTCGTTTTTCTCTTTCTGACTTACTTCAGTCCTGTGTGACAGACTCTAGGTCCATCCACATCTCCACAAATGACCCAGTTTCATTCCTTTTTATGGTTGAGTAATATTCCATTTTATATATTGCCACATCTTCTTTATCCATTCATCTGTTGATGGACATTTATGTTGCTTATGTGTCCTGGCTATTGTAAATAGTGCTGTAATGAACATTGGGGTGCAAGAACATGATTATTTCTTTGAGTAAAATTATAAGTAATTCTAATTTATTTGTTTTACTTTAGTTTTTAAATGAAAACACTTGTACTGTGGAATAAGAAAAACGTAAATTTTATTAAAAATTGAAAAGTGTTATGTGGTGAAGTCTGATAATGCAGACATTGTACTTGTAAACATTATAATTCTAAGGAAGTCTAGATAGCCTCAAAAGTGATGGAATGATATTACAGAAGATGAGTAAAATTGGTCTTTCTGCCCTTACCAGACTAGATTTATGTAGGGTTCACGATTATTTTATAAGTATCTTATTAAAGTTTGTAGGGTAAGTTCCATATAATTTTGACACTCTAATAGTGAAATATCTTATCTAAAGAGCTCATATATTTACTTCAACTTAGCACACATGGAATGTTTCCAGGGACCAAGAATAAATTTAAAGATGTCATTAGAAGTTACTGGGTTAGTTTTAATCAGAATGTAGAAGAAATATATTGAAATACTATCAGAGAATGAAGATAATTATTTGGTGGATGGTTAAAATGTCCTTCATTAGGATTTTTTAACATTTGTTTATAATTATGGTTCTTTTTTTTTCTCTAGGACTTTAAATGACTTATTGTTGTTGGTTAAGAGTTTAGTAAGGATTTTCTTATCTTAGATAATATTGCATGTTCATATATGATTTGCTAATTAATATTTAAGTTTTTATTGGCTGCTAATTTTATTTCATTTATAGTACAACTAGCCACACATTACTATAATGTAATTTTCACTTTTAATATAAAATTTTAATTTTAAAAGGCTAGAGATTTTTATTCAAAATCATCAATATAGCTGGTTAGAGAAAAAGAAAAGAGTTTCCTTTTTAAAATGATAGTCTGAACCATGAATTTGCTTATCTTATCTCATGAAACTCAACTGTAATGTCAGCAAAGAAATGGCCAAGTGTACAAACTCATAAAAGCAAACAAGAATTAGAAATAAGTGAGAAAATAAGAAATTGAACAAAATTCTGAAACACAGAAAATAAATGAAGCCATATCTATGCATAAATGAAGTCTAGTTGAAGCAAATTGCATTTTCCAAAAGTAATCACAGCAATATTTCCAATTCCACATGCCATTTCAGAACTTTGCTATTCCCCCCATAAAATGGTGGAGTCTATTTCCCCTGCTTTGAAATTGTGTGGACCTATTTTACTGTATGGATATAGAATACGGCAGATATCACATTTTGTAACCTCTGAGGCTAGGTCATAAAAGATGATATGGCTTCTGTCTGGCTCTCTCCTTGGGATGATTGCCCATGGAATATAACCCCCATATTGTGAGAAGGCTTAAGTCAAATGGAGAGGCCATGTGTAGGTGTTCCAGTCACCCCACCCAGCTAAGGTCTCAGCTGACAGCCAGCATGGACTGGCACATATATGAATGTGCAAGTCTTCAGGATATAATAATCCGTAACCTTTGCCCAGATTGATACCAAATGAAGCAGAGATGAGCTATTTATTTTAAGCCTTCAACAGATTGGAAAATCATGATCAGAATTAATGTTACCTTTGTTTTAAGTCACCAAGTTTTGGAGTAGTTTTCAGGTAGCAATAGATAACCACAATCAATTTTGTTAATTAGAAGTAGGGTGCTATCATAACAAAATATAAAACATGTTGCTTGGGGGCCAGGTAGCAGGTGGAAGCTGGAAAGACTTTGAGGAAGGTTTTAGGGAAAGATTAAAGAGCCTTGAAGAGACCTTATTAATAGACCTTTGAAGGCACTCAAGGAGACTGTTAGTGATGGCTTAAAGGATAACAGGAAGATACAATTGGAAGCTGGAGGAAAGGGGACCCTTGTTACATAATGGCAAAAAGTATAACCACACTTTGCCTTTGACCATGCAGAAGATAGAAAATATACCTAATGAACTGGATGACCTAGTTAAAAAGATTTCTAGACAGACTACTGAAACTTCCACCTGATTCTATCTCACTGATTTTGATAAAATGGTGGAGAAAAGAAATAAGTTTAAAAATTATTGTTTACTTTTCAAGTGAAATTTAAAGGATATATAAACTGTCAGGTCTTGTGAAGTTCAAAAACAAACAAAAAAAGACATTTTTTACTACTGACTTCTCCAAGATTCTCAAATGAGAATGGACTTCAGAGCAAATATCAAATCCAAGGTGGGAATATGACATCATTCTTAATACCTCTGAAGATTTAAGGATTGCCTCAGAAGTTCACTCAGTCATGTCAAGTCCTCTAATAATCTTAAGGGTACAGTTCATAGATCTTCTCCATGAAACAACAGGGCTAAAATTCTTAAGAGCTCTGTATATCAGAAGTCTTACAAGAAACCAAAGATGGAGGAAGACTTATCTAAAAAGATTGTTGGGTGTGGCTTTGGCTAGATGAACAACAGTAAGAGTCATTTTAAAAACCACTGAATTTTTAAGGAAATTTTGTGGTTGTAAACACTGCTGTCTTGGGCTAAAATGGACAGTGACAGTTCAAATAAAATTGAAAAATGATCTTTACATTCCTGAACCACTATGATATAAAGCAAGCTGATAAAACTACTCAGGGGCAAACTATATGGAAAAGAAAGGATGGCTCAGTAAGTAAAACCAAGAGCCTAAAGGTCACAAGAACCTATGGAGAATCATTCCTAGGCAGTAGTACTAAGCCTTAATAAATGAACTGGAATATGTGCCTGGATATATTTCAGAATTACTATGGAACAGTAAATACAGTGTGCCTTTACTCCCCGCCCCCCCGCCTTTCTAGGTGCTATACAGAACAAATTGCAAGCCATGTGAGGAAAGATATCTTGGAAGTGGATTCTCAGCCCCAGCTGAACCACTTCAGCTGATGCTGTGTACATCAGAAATAAGCCAATGGATACCAAAATCCACAGATACTCAAGTCCATGATGTGAAATGGTGTAGTATTTACATATAACTTATACAATCCTACTTATAATACCTAATGTAATGTAAGTGCTATATAAACAGCTTTAAATACAATGTAAATGTTATGTACATAGTTGCTGGCATCCAGTAAATTCAAGTTTTGCTTTTTGGAACTTTCTGGAATATTTTTACAGAATATTTTCTATCCACAGTTGGTTGAATCCATGAATACAAAACCCAACAATATGAAAGGCTGTCTGTATACTCTCTTTAGGGGAATGTAAATAATCTAGGTGAAAAAATATTCTTTTTCCATAATTTATTAGGTAAGGGAGGGGTGAATTAGTTCAGGTGGAAAACCATGTACATTTTGGTGGCACATACTTATCTGAATGTGTTCTCTTAACAGAAACTAATTCAAATAATAACACATTATACACAATTAATTAATTTTCCATTTTACCACATTAAAGATGTACTTCTTTTTCTTTGTTTCTTTGTTTTTGTCAGTATAATGAGGCTATGGGCTTTTCAAAACTATCCTGTCTCTTTCATGGTCTTTTCCTTACAGATCACAGTACTCTGCTATAAAAAAAATAAATAATTGATGAGGGATAAAGTGAGGATGATGATTAGAATTGGAGAGGGGGTGGAATTCCCTCAGACTGAAGTCTCTTGCCTACTTGTCATGCTTTTGATCGCTCAGAAAATGACACTAAGCACAGCATCCCTATCAATGTTGCAGAAAGATAGCTCATTTCTGAGCTTTACTTTTGGTTCACCAAAGCACAATTGCCTCAAATACATCTAATTACAGCAGTAATTAAAGTTCTTACCTTACCTGTGTAGTCAAGGACACAGAACTTCTAATGGGAACAAATCTAGGTATAAAGGCTTGCTGTCAATTAGCCCTGATGGTTTGAAAATATAATGAAGGAGAATGAGGGTTGAGTTACAGCTCTGTACAATAACAAATATAGTAATTCAGCACCTCTCTCTTTTCCTGAACCCTACCCAAAAGTTTGGGAGAAGAAAGACAAGAAGATTATCTGGGTAATACAATCTTACAACTATCAGTGGATATGCTCCGTCAACTTTGTGCTAGTGCTTACCTCTAACAAAAGATGGGACTGCCCTTCAATCTGGGAACAACACAACTGTTCAGTTTCTTGTCACAGATTCTGTCAATAGAATGCAGGCCAAAAAAAGGAGAAAAGAAATGTAACTCTCTTATGATCACAGTTTCATGCTCAGTCCTCTCCCAGCAAAATGGTCTTTCCTCCTGATTCTTTCACAGGCTGAAAATATTTTGAGAATACCTCTTCGGGTTTTTTTTTAAATCACTGTTTTCCTCTTCTAAGGAAATAACTATAGTAAGTTGTTAGATAGCTAAATTTATGCACTGGGAATTAAGTATTCTTGAAAACAAAAAAGTCTTAGAAAATTTTTCACCCTCAGAATATCTTGAGAGGATTGTGTATTGATCTAAAAAACACAGATATGATATGTATTTTTTGGAATGTTGTTGCTTCTATAGCCTCTCAAACTTTCTGCTTGATGCCGAAGGTAATCTACATACCTGTCTTCTCTCCTAGATTGTAAAGTCATAGAGACTGTATTATAGACAAATTCCAGAGCCTTTGTGGCTAGTAAAATGTAGATACTCAATCTGTGTCCTGATCTGAACTGAACTTGAACTTTGCGTTAATTATGTTAAACCCTCATTCTATTGATTATAATGAATGCTAAACATTCCACTGGGAAAAACCATTTCCGTGTTTGTGTGTGTGTGTGTGTGTGTGTGTGTGTGTGTGTTGTTCTTTTTCTCACTTTTCTCATAGACAGAAAAATGCAGTAGTATACTATGATGGTTAGTTTTATGCATCAACTTGGCTAGGCTAGAGTACCCAGTTTTCTAATCAAACACTAAGCTAGGTGTTTCTCTGAAGGTATTTTGTAGATATGGTTGAGATTTGCAATCAATTGACTTTAACTAAAGGAGATTGCCCTTGATAAACTAGGTAGGACCTCATCTAAGCAATTAAAAGACTTAAGAGTAAAAAATAGGATTCCCAGAGAAGAAATTCTGCTTCATGACTGCAACATTAAATCCTGCCTTAGTTTCCAGCCTTCTGGGATGTTCTACATATTTCAGTCTTGTCAGTCCCCATGATCTCCCCCTTAAAATAAATCTGCTTTTGTGTGTGTATGTGTGTGTGTGTATATTTCTGGACAACCCTGTAAGATATATATCCTTGACTGATACAAATGTTTAGGACACATGGAGCTTTATAATTTCAGGGGATACCATGGGATTTGCTGTCTCCATGGTTGCCTTTTCTTGTTTTATGTTTTAATACTACATCTTCGAGGTCACTAATCGAAATGCAAGCATGTACTTTAAAAAGATTACTTAAGTATTTTAAAAGAGCAACATGAAAACCCCATAAATTATACATTTTACTATATAAATTAGAAGAATGATTTCAATTTTTTTCATGATACTGTTAAACATTAATTGGGTTTGCTTAGACCATGCTTTCTAACACAGTTATCTTTGATTTGTTACAACTTAACCCAGGGGTTGCTAAGAGTTTGAAAGAGTATGAAAGATGTTTCTTTTGTATCCTAAGAGAAAGGATTTTTTCCCAAATTAATATGGGAAAATAAAATGGAACAAGTCTAAGTACATAGATCTTCCAGTTACAATTGTCAACTTACATAAAAGAATCTTAGGACTGTAAATAACATATCAATAGATCATCTAATTTGAAAAAAGGAATTCTATTTCATCTTCTATGCCAGCTTTAATGGATTGAGAGAAAAATGGTGGATCCCTGTGTTGAGAATTCTGAAGCTTAATCCAGCATTAGTTGGAAGTGATTAATATATCTGGTATAGACATGGGTAGGAAGATCGGGTAATAGTACCCGATTAAGATATTTGTTAGAACTGATCAAATCTGTCCTAATCTAATCATCAAAATAATTTAATACTTTTCCTTAATATCTAAATATGTTATATTCTTATCCAAATTGAAACATTCAAAATGAACAGATATTGTAACTTATTCAGAAAATCAATTCTAGTATCTTGCTACTCTTTTACATTAAAAATAGGAAGAAGAGTATTTTATAAATTCTAAGGCCATAGAATTAGTCCTTTTATTATTAACCTAGCTTTAAATGCCTTTATGTAATTAAAACAGTTTGGGATAAATGCCTATTCACAGTCACTGTAGTTTTTGGTATTGAAACTCATTAAGCTAACACAAAAATAGTAGTATATAAAATGATATTAGAAAGGTACAGATTGTAAGACTATGTAAAATACATATGTAAACATAGAGAGTGTATGTATATGTATACATATATATATTTGGTAGACTAAAATTATTTGAAAACAATAGTAGCTAAACTGGAGATTCTAAAGAGATGGAGCTTCCCAGGTAACACCTTTGATGACCCTATGGAACAGTACACTTTCAGCAGGATATAAAATATAATGTTGTCATTGTTATTATTTTAATTTATGTTGATTCATTTTCATAAAACATAGACAAGAAGTAAAATGGGTGAGGAACATTACAAATTTTCCTAAAAATGCCCCTTTTATCAGGTCAGTTCTACCAGTATACAAGTCTGCTGGTTTCCTATTATACAATGACTTAATTTCAAACCCTTCTGAAACTCTTTTGGGCTTTCAATAGTATGCCCAACTCATGGTAATATTCTTCCTTCTTAAATAGGATTATCTCCCTCCTGTTTCTTGATTTTTTTTTTATTACCTTTCTTCTACTTATAAAGTCTTTATTCTCTTCTCTCCCGCCACCATATCTCTGCATATCATCTTTGTTCTTCAAGGCTCAGACCTAAATCTCACCAAACACAGAGCACACAGTCAGTAAATAATTGTTGATTGATTGCATATTTGAAAGAATAAAACTATAAAACAAAATGATCCCAGGCTATAAACTATAGGCAAGTAAGTGATGGATGACAGGGTATATATTGCATGTGAGTCAATCATAAAATATGACATAAAACCTACGTTAGGTACATTTTGCTATATGTTGATAC
Organism: Delphinus delphis; assembly: GCF_949987515.2. NCBI lineage: Eukaryota > Metazoa > Chordata > Mammalia > Artiodactyla > Delphinidae > Delphinus > Delphinus delphis. Next base: position 19,982,617 of record NC_082699.1, read on the forward strand.
TATTTCATATCTCATAAAATAATATTAAAATCAATAATGGTCTAATAATTTTAAAAATAAAGAAAGTTGCAATATTATAATGAGTGGTAATAGAGAATGTCTCTATTTAGCCAAGTATTCTCATTCTTTGTGGTTTATTTCTCTAAACAATAAATCATTCATCTTTTTTCTCCATCTATTCAAATCTTATACTCTATAAGGTCCAGCTTGAATCTTACCTCTCTGAAGCTTTCAAAAAAATAATTACACTGAATGTTAATCTCTACCTTATGTTTTAAACTTCTTTTTTAAATTTAATGCACACTATTTTGTGTTTATACATTGCCTCATAATTCTTTCATAATTTTATCTATTATTTCCTACCAACTAAAAATAGTGTCCTCCATCATCATGCTATTTATTTTTTTCTACAAAAAATATAGTAAATATTCAATAAATTGTGCTTGAATTAAAATGGAGAAGACTTTAACCAAGAAAAGCTGCTACGTCCTAATTTTTGGAAAATTACATACCCTAAACTGTGTTTGGTGACTGTGCATAGTTACATAAAGTTTGCACATGAAGTGAGTGTAATTTTTGCAATAATAATTGAGCAAAATGGTTTCAATATTATGAACAAAAAAATCACATGGTTAGTCAATTTGAAAATGTTAACTAGAATCAGATATTCTTAGTTGCCTAGAGAAACCTGAGAGAGGTGTTAAAATAAAATACATATGAAGTGTAGATATCTTTAATAGAAAATATATAAAAAATTAAGGAATCAGTCATTTTATCAAGGAACATCTGACATAGAGGTTTGTAAACCTCAGTGGACACTTGGATTGTTTCCCTATCTTGGCTATTATAAATAATGCTGCAAAGAACATGGAAGTGCATATAACTTTTTGAGTTAGTGTTTTCATTTTTTTCTGTAAATACCTGGAAGTGGAATTGTTTGATTATATGGTATTACTTCAGTTACTGTATTATTCAGCTTTAATTGGTTCTTTTTTATATTTTCTAATTTTTTGCTCAAGTTCTCACTTTTCTCCTCCATTCTTCTCCAGAGTTTGGTGAGCATTTTTATGACCATTGTTTTGAACTATTTATTAGGTAAACTACTTATCTCCAATTCATTAGGGTGCCCCCCTCCCCAGGTTTTATCTTTTTCTTTTATTTGTAACAGATTACTCTGTCTTCTCCTTTTGATGGCCTTTCTATGTTTGTTTCTGTAAATTAGGTGAGACAGTTACCTCTTCTGGCCTTAAAGGTATATCCTTACGTAGGAGTGTCCCTATCCAAACTGCATGTACCCAGTGACTTTGGTGGGGGGATAAAGTTGAAATGTATACAAGCCTGGGCTTTTCTTGGGACATGCCAGAGCCACTGCCTTGGCAGTAAGGCTGGAGCCAGAAGCGATACAGGCTGGGGTTTTCCAGGGGCATTCCAGGGACCACTGCCTTGGAGAGAGGATTGGAGCTGAAGCCTTGTGTGAGCCGGGGCTTCTCCTAGGTTGTGCTGAGGGCCATCAGTTTGGCTGGGGAGACTGGAGCCAAATAGCATTATCTTCTCAAGCATTGCTTCTACCCAATTTCTTTTCCCCTCTCTTTCTACAACTCCTATTTCATGTATGTAAAACCTTTTCAGTGTATCATTTCTCTCTCTCTCACAGTCTTTTTTGATGCATTTTTCATCCTTCTGTTTTTTCATGCCTCTTCTGGATACTTTTTTCTGTCCTGTATTCTATGCAAGTAATTCTCTGTATCTGTGTCAAATCTAATGTTGAACACACTCAGAGTTTTAAATTCATTTACTGAATTTTGTATTTCTCTGTCAAAATTTTCAATCTTTTTGGAAATCCTTAAGCATAGCCATTTAAATTCTGTGTCTCATAACTCTATTTTCTGGATTAACTGAAACAATGTTTCTACTTTCATCATTTTTCTACATTCTAAAATATGTAATCTTATTATACATCTTGTTACTTTGACAAAGTGCCAGGCTTTATAGTATTTAGAAATAATTTGAGTTCTAGAGTGAGTATACCTTCCTTCAGAGAGAATATACTTTTGTTTTTGCAGATGGCTAGAGGCATGTGCAATTTCAGATCACATAATCCACTTCTGAGGGGATGAGTTGAAACTGTGCTTCAGTCCCTGCAATGACTAAACAATTTCTGCTATTTTCTTACTCTTAGCATGCAAAATTTTAGGACTTATCATAAAGTCTGAGAGCCCTTGATCCCAGTTTTGTCCTCAGGCTCTATAAGGCTTTCAAAACCTTGTTTAGCCCCTCAAAACTTCAGCCACCTCTACGGTAGTCAACAAAATCCCCTAAGTAAAAAATCTCAAGTGAGAGCAGCCTAAAATTCTGGGCTCACCGTTGAAGGTTCCTTTCCTCTCTAACTCTCCTAAGTCTGGACACCACAATTCCTTATTAGCTTTTTAACTTTCCATTGTCTTTAGATTCATTTTTCTAGCTTTTCTTTTCAGTGTGAGAGGTTTTTTTTCTTAGTTTATTATTGCGGAAGTGGCACCTTTCAAAGGGCATTTTTAAGTAGGTAAATCACCAAATAAATAGAACAATAAATGACAAATCAAGTCAATAAAAATATAAACAAAAAATGTGAGTCATAATGATTGCAAACCCACCACTCATAAAGCGTGTAATAATTCTTAGCTGTTCAGTAAATCACTGCTGTTATTTAAAGAGGATTTTCCTAGAAAAAAGTTAAGATGGGTAATTAGAGATTCTCCTAATATAATTTCAGCTGTAGTTTGTTGAAGGACCAATTGTAAACAATACTACTGAAAGAGAAATTTTCAGCTCCTTTCATCCAAGATTTTATAGTTACCCAGATTCAAATTTTCTTTTGAGATAAGCAACTGAAATATTAAATTAACTGATGGTGAACATATTAGCATTATAAGTCAAACTGAAAGAATAATCAAAGGGATAACTGAAATTGGAAGGAATCTCTCTAAGAAACTTGAAAGACCTCCAGGATAAAATTATAGAAATGACTAAAATAAGTTACATGCTAATATAAGTGGCCATTCTTTCAAAGTATTGACTGACTAACTCTCTGTAGATAAGAGGTTTAAAAGATGACCTCTAGACCAAATCATTTTACTAATTACTACAAAAAAATAAAATTGAGAATAGAAAAACAATAGAGAAAATTAATGAAACCAAAATCTGGTTCATTGTAAATTTCTAGCCAGACCAACAAAGACAAAAACAGGGAAAACACATATCATATCATAGGGAATGAAGGGGACATTGATATAGACCTTATGGACGTTGAAGGGGTAATCAAAGACTACTATGAACGATGAATGCCTATGAATTCAACAGCTTAGATGAAATGAACTGGCACTGCTTGAAAAACACAAATTGTGCTGTATCTATTAAAGAAAATAAATTGATAATTGAAAATTTTCTAGCACCCAGCCAGATAAAGAAAATTCCAGGTAAGATGACTTCACCTTTCAAGTACAATAATGCATGAAGAGAAATAAAAGGCATTTGGATTTAAAATGATGAAATATAACTGTCTCTATTGTTAGACAACTTGACTCTCTACATAGAAAATCCCCAAAGGATCCACTAAAAAGCTAATGGCACTAATAAAGGAAGTTTAATAAGGTCAGAGCATACAGGGTCAACATTCAAAAGAAGATACTTATTTTTTCCTCAAGATAGATATTTATGTATTTTCTAATTAATATTATATGGAAAGAAAATTTAGCTGCCCTTCAAAATATTGTATTCCTCTCCTAAGCTTCCAAGTAAATGTCATCATAATATGAACCAGTTCTACCTTCAAAACAGTCTATCCTTTTTTCTCAATTTTCACTGTCAACCACCCCACACTAAGTCATGCAATCTTCAAAATGTCCTTTATAGACTCTTGGAGGGCTTCAAGAGATACTTTCACGGGTCTGCAATGTCAAAGTATTTTACTAATATTACTAAGATGTTATTTGCCATTTTTTGTGCACATTTTCACTGATGTAGCAAAATAATGGTGAGTAAAACTCAAAACCTGATTTCCCAATTTCTAAAGATTTTTGTAGTAAGAGGTGATGATATTAATGAATATCATACAAAAATTGTGTCAACATTTGAGGTATGTGTAAAACTCAGTGAACTATTATTTTCCAAATGACCGATGCATAATAGCATAATATAATGCAAGGGTAGGATCCATCAAAGCGCAAAATAGAACAGTGGATTTTAGTGAAATAGAGTAAGAAAAGCTCCTTGGTATAGTTTCAGATTCCACACTGCAACTAAACTTTCAGGAATTACAACTTGGTCTTGATGTTTTACCAAAGAAAAATATCCACAATTATCTGAAAAACTATTAAAATGTTCCTCCCTTTCCAGCTATTTTTTATGAAAAATGTCAATAAAGATAGTATATGACAACAGATTACATGTAGAAATAGATATGATAATTCTTTTATGGAAGATATGCAAAAAAATGTAAATAATGCCAATCTTCTCAGCAATTTTCTTTTGGAAAACATAGATTTTTGAAGTAAGAATATTTAATTATGGTAGTATATTATGGGCTTATTATTGTGATTCCTGAAATGAATTAGTAAATACATATTTATAAAATTCAAAGTTCTAATTTATAATGTGGTAAATATATATAGATATAATCCACTTACTCAAATTTTTTGGAGTACTCAATTTTTTAGAGTATTAAGAGTCTCTAAATCCAAAGAATTTGAAGGCTTATCTCATAGTGAAATCTATCACCTCATGTATTTGATTACACTGAGTAATCATCTTCCATAATCTTATTCCAATAGGCAAAATATTTAAAAATACATATACTAGTTTCCAAAATGTTCAAGTAGTTTTTCTGCTGGCTTTAACTCCTAAATTTAGAGAAAGAAAGTTGTATCAAAAAATGTTCTTTTTAAAAGAAAGTCATGATATTTATTGCTGGTCCTTAGGAATAGTAGGTGTTATTTTACCAATTTTATAAAATGTGATCAAAACCATTTGCCTTCTTTTAAAGGAATAGGATAAGGCAGTAAGGATTGAAACACAGATACACACACACACACACACACACACACCAATTTACCCTCTTCTCTTGTACCATCTTTCCCTGTATGATCTTGTTTAATATCATAATGAGAATGAGAGAAAAAATATATAAAAGTTTACATATTTGCAATACAGATCATTGGGGTTTTTTCCTAGTCATATGCGTTGTAAGTCTATTTCAGTACCCTCCTTAAAATTGAAGGGTCAGTTTTGGACCATTCCAGACTCAGTTGAATTCTGCTCCCTTCCCTGATTATTCATAAGACTGCATGATCTGGCTTCTGCATATCTTTCCAGACTTTCTCTCTACACTTTCCATTATTTATTAGATTTTGGCTTCCCTTTTTATCTCCTACTCATGGACTGAACTCTTTCTGTTAATCACACGGGACAAGCTGTTTATTATCTGAAAATGTTTGACCTTTCTATTTCTTGTGCATGGTACAGCTTCCCCCAGCTCTGCAGACTGCTTTCTTCTTCTCATTTTTCATTTCTAAAGTAATAAATTATCTCTTAAATGACACCATCCTTGACAATTTTGTCTATTAGGGTGAAAACCTTCTCCCCTGAACCCATCAGTATGTATCACATCACTCTACTCTTTTTTTTTTTTATTCGACTTTGAAATGTTCTGGTTTGTTTTTTCACTGGCTTATTGTCTTGCTCCTATACCACAATGTATAGTCTCATGAAGGAGGGGCTTTGCAAATCTTTCTTGTTAAATATATCTCATTAAACAGTTATGAAATAACTTAATTGGTAAATTAATGAATTAATATTGAATTTGAAAACAGTGTATTTAAGTTATGAAAGCATATCTTCCTTTAATTAGAGTTCCCTTGCACAAGTCACTTAAGCCTCCAGGTTTTCAACTATAACATGTAAATAAAATAATTTTTTTCAAATTTTCATGAACATTTAACTAGATAATTGCATATTTTAAAGCATTTACCGAGACAAATTATTATTCAAATTAGATGAGTTATGACACCAAATAATCATATACTATAATTCTGACTGCACACAACCTGAGGAATATATCTAAGGCTAATAATAAAAATTCATAATAAATTAGAAAGTCATGACTTCTCCATGAGCATAACAATAATACATGGCTATAGAAGAACTCATTAACATTAATATAAAAGGAGTTATTTAAACAGTGGTTTTCCAGTAGTCACTGGTACACATCTTTCCTCATTTTGCCTTTTGAAAGGCAACTGTTCCATACTTCAGTCTTCTTTTTGAAACTAAAATATACATTTTTTATCTACTCACGGCTCAAGAAGATAATAATTACTGTATATACAGAGAAAAGAAGTCTTGAGAAATATTAAGAGGTCCGCTATCCACTGCAAGCATATCTGCAGTTCTTTTAAGGTTTCAACTGAAAGAAAAAAAGAGCCTCAAAAACTCTTTGTTCGTTGACTTAACGTTCTGTAATGAGAAAACACAAAATGAATCAGGTTAGAATGATTAATTTAGACTCTCACCAAGAAAGTTCCAATACTACATTCCTTTCCTATTCAGGAAAACAATTTGAAATTCTTATTTCAATGCTCTAAAGAGAAGGGAGAAAGACTTGCAAGATTACAAAAATTGGAAGAGAGCTTAACAATCATTCAGTGAGATAGATTCCTGCCTGGGATTCCATGGTCTCTAAAAGATCTCTAGCTCATCTTTGAAATACTTTAATATAACAAATACCCAAAGAGAAACAGACATTTACCCAAAGTAAGCAACTAAAGTATTGATTCTTTCTTTTGGTTATAGCTATATCAACTGAGTCTGAGTTTATGTCATGTGGTACTTATTTAAAATATAGAAGTAAATAAATTATGCTTTAATAATGTATTATGCTTTAAGAGATGGTGGCTAAAGAATTTTTCAAAACTTCAAGTTTGTAATAAGGGCAGCTTAACAAATAGTTTTAGGAAATCAGCTGGAGACAAATTATCTAATACAATTTTCTCTTTTTGTAAATAAAGTATCAAAAACCCAAAGTGCCTATAAGTGGCCCAAGGTTATTCAGTTTCTTATTTCCATGTATATAAATGCAAATGCTATTATGTGAATCTAGTGCAGATTTGTGTCCATTAAAGTGAAGCATCACCCATATTACTATACTTGATTTGAAAAAGATGAAGATCAAATCACATTTCTTCCTAGCCACCCTTAGCTGGAAAACCCAAATGGCTACTTAGTATTTTGCATTATATGGGAGAGGATTCCATTTTCCAAAAGACAAATCAGAGTAAATAGCTGACAGAAATAAAGACAAGTCCATGATATTCATGAAGTCAGTGTTTGAAATCAAGATGTGTGATGCAAAATGTTAAAGTTTATCCCTTATAGAAAGAGCCACATTATTTAATTATTAGAACATGGATTTAATTAATATTTTTATCTTAAAATCACTATTGTCTTTACATCTATGAATCAATCTAAAATATTTTTAATCTGTCACCTTGAATTACCCTGAACAGTTTCCCTTTATCAGAAAAATTGGGGGTTGGTTGAAAACTGCAGTAAGCATTTTCAAAAATAATTTATAAGTTGGAAGAGCTTAGTCTTGGGAGTCAGATGTGTCTGAATTTGAATCTAAATTCTACCATTAACTACTACTGAGCTCTTTTTCAAATTGTTACCTTCAGTTTCCTCATTTGTAAAATGGGGATAATAGCACCTAATTAATGCGGGTACTGAGAGAATTGCTTATATGTTTTTAATCAACAAATGGTAAGCATTATGAGAGTCTAAAAAATACCTTCAGTTACTTGTTTTTTAAAGTATTTGTTGAAATAATAGGATAAATAAATGAATGAAAGTAAAGGCATAATAAAATAATCAAATGTAAATTGATTGAGTGCCTTGAATAGAGTGGCAGCTATAATGATAATTACAATTTATATTAAAAAATACCTAGATATTATTGGCCACTAAGATACTATTTATCTATACTCTCCATAGTGAAATTGAATAGATCAAAAGAAAACATTCATTAGAAACTTTCCTCATAAAATATCTAATTGGGGTTCTAGCAGTTATTTAAAGCTAATCAAAAATTCTCCCTATTACCATCACTTTTAAGACACATTTTAACTGATGCACTGGCTAAAATTCTTCAGGATAAAAAGCTCTGATTTGTAGTGTTTTCCCTTTTCTGTGGTATAAATAAACACTTAATTCAATGCTAATTTCTCAACTTCTCCATACCACATATGCAGCCAATTCTATTTTTTAAGTAAAAACAGGAGCTTAGGAGGATGTGCTTAGGATTATTTAGCAAGATGAAATTAGTTTCAAAACATATTATCTGATTTCAAAATATGAAGACTTCTTTTATTTATTAGGAAAAAATAGTCCATAGGCTTACTTCGGACATTTTTGGTATCCTTAAATATAAAAACAGATAGTCATATCAACTTATGGTGATTGATGACAATAGGAACAGACACATTATCCCAACTGTTGAAGTTGGGATATCTTACTAATTCATAATATGGTAATCATTTTGAGAGTGAGTAATATTTGTTGAGCCTTCTGTTATATGCTAAGCATGAAGGTTCAAATATGGAGATTATCAAACATGATCTCATAAGCCATTACTTTCTGATGTCTATTGGTGTTGCAGGCTCTTTCTCTCTATTTTGGTATGATGAAATTGTAAGTCCTTTAAAAATTCTGGATCCTTTACATTAGATATGGTCTAGTTGGTCTTTGTATGTCTTAATATGTGCTTTCCAGTAATTAATAAAATATTCCAGATAAGATTTAACTACAGTAGTTTTAAAAAGACTAAATTACTATCTCCCTTGCTATTGGTGAAGGACTTTCAAAATTCTATCTCTGGAGTCAGATCAGTAAAATAGCAAGATAAAAGTTATAAACCATCCTTTCTCCACAGAGACACAAAGTTAACAACAACATATGGACCAAAACATTTCTGTAAGAACTTTAGAGATGAGTTAAGGAGTTCCAGCAGATAGACCACTGTAAAACCAAGAGGGATTCCAGCAAAAGGGATAGAAAAGTTCACAGCATTTGGCACACTTATCTATACCCCTCCCCCTACATAACATAGGGCAGAGCACCATGAGGAAACCCCTATACCAGGTCAAGTCAGTCAAAAACATTTATAAGAGAAAATATATGATGAAAAATGGCTAATTCAATAAGAATATATAGCAGTGAGTATTTACACACCAAACTTCAGATCTCCTAAATATATAAAGTGAACTTTGACAGAACTGAAGGGAGAAATAAACAGCAATATGGTAAAGTAGGAAGTTTGAATACTTCACTTTCAATAATGGATAGAACAACCAGACAGATCAATAAGAAAAGAGGACTTAAACAATACTACAGACCAACTGAACCCAAAAGACATATAGAACTTTTCATACAAAAACAACACATATATATATTCTTTGGAGGTGCAAACGGAACATTACTCATGATAGACTGCCTGGTAGGCCACAAAACAAATCTAAAAATTCAAAAACATTGAAATCATACAAAGTATGTTTTCTAATTACATTGTAATGAAACTAAAATCAAGCATAAGAACAACTGAAAAATAGGAGAGCTTTAAGATGACAGAGGAGTAAGACGTGGAGATCACCTTCCTTCTCACAAAGACATCAGAAGTACATCTACATGTGGAACAACTCCTACAGAACACCTACTGAATGCTGGCAGAAGACCTCAGACCTCCCAAAAGGCAAGAAACTCCCCACAAACCTGGGTAGGGTGAAAGAGAAAAAGAAAAATCAGAGACAAAAGAATAGGGATGGGACCTGCACTTCTGGGAGGGAGCTGTGAAGGAGGAAAGTTTCCACACACTAGGAAGCCCCTTCACTTGTGGAGACCGGGGATGAGAGAGGGAAGCTTCGGAGCCACGGAGGAGAGCACAGCAATAGGGGTGCAGAGGGCAAAGCGGAAAGATTCCTGCACAGAGGATCGGTGCCAACCAGCACTCACCAGCCTGAGAGGATTGTCTGCTCATGCCCTGGGGCAGGTGGGGTCTGGGAGCTGAGGCTTGGGCTTCAGAGGCCAGGTCCCAGGGAGAGAACTGGGGTTGGCTGCGTGAACATAGCCTGAAGGAGCTAGTGTGCCACAGCTAGCCAGGAGGGAGTCTGAGAAAAAGTTTGAACCTGCTTGGGCTTCCCTGGTGGCCCAGTGGTTGAGAATCTGTCTGCTAATGCAGGGGACACGGGTTTGAGCCCTGGTCTGATACGATCCCACATGCTGCGGAGCAACTAGGCCCATAAGCCACAACTACTGAGCCTGCGCATCTGGAGTCTGGGCTCTGCAACAAGAGAGGCCGCAATAGTGAGAGGCCTGCGCACCGTGATGAAGAGTGACCCCTGCTTGCCACAACTAGAGAAAGCCCTCACAGAGAAATGAAGACCCAACACAGCAAAAATTAATTAAGTAATTAATTAATTAATTCCTACCCCCAACATCTTCCAAAAAAAAAAAGTTTGGACCTGCTTAAGAGGCAAGAGAAGATTGTTTCATTTCTGGATGTGTGAGGAGAGGGGATTCAGAGCACCACCTAAACGAGATCCAGAGACGGGCATGAGCCATGGCTATCACAGCAGATACCAGAGACGAGAATGAAACACTATGGCTGCTGCTGCAGCCACCAAGAAGCCTGTGTGCAAGCACAAGTCACTATCCACACCTCCCTTCCCAGGAGACTGTACAGCTCGCCACTGCCAGCGTCCTGTGATCCAGGGACAACCTTCCCGGGAGAACACACGGCACACCTCAGGCTGTTGCAATGTCATGGCAGCCTCTGCTGCTGCAAGCGCGCCCTGCATTCCGTACCCCTCCCTCCCGTTGGCCTGAGCGAGCCAGAGCCCCTTAATCAGCTTCTCCTTTAAGCCCGTTCTGTCTGAGCAAAGAACAGACACCCTCAGGCGACCTACATGCAGAGGCGGGGCCAAATTAGAAGCTAAACCCCAGGAGCTGTGCGAACAAAGAAGAGAAAGGTAAATTTCATTCAGCAGTCTCAGGGGCAGTGGATTAAATCTACACAATCAACTTGATGTACCTGCATATGTGGAATACATGAAGAGACAATGAATCTTCCCAAAGTTGAGGCAGTGGACTTTGGGAGCAAATGTAGACTTGGGGTTTGCTTTCTGCATCTAATTTGTTTCTGGTTTTATGTTTATCTTAGTTTAGTATTTAGAATTTATTATCATTGGTAAAATTGTTTATTGAATTGGTTGTTTCCTTCCTTTTTTTATATATACATATATATGTGTATATATATATATATATATATATATATATATATATATATATATATATATCTCCTTTTTATCTTTTTGTGACTCTGTATGTGTATGCTTCTTTGTGTGATTTTGTCTGTACAGCTTTGCTTTTACCATTTGTCCTAGGGATCTCTCTTTTTTTTTTTTAGTATAGTTTTTAGCACTTATCGTTGGTGGATTTGTTTATGGTTTGGTTGCTCTCTTCTTTCTTTCATTCTTTTTTCTTATTATTACTATTTAACTTTTTTATTTTTAATTTTTTTTTAATTTTGTATTTTAATAATGTTATTTTATTTACTTTTCTTTCTTTCTTTCTCCCTTTACTTATGAGCGGTCTGGCTGACAGCATCTTGGTGCTCCAGCCAGGTGTCAGGCCTGTGCCTCTGAGCTGGGAGAGCCGAGTTCAGGACATTGGTCCACCAGAGACCACCTGCCCTCAAGTAATATCAAATGGTGAAGGCTCTCCCAGAGATCTCCATCTCAATGCTAAGACTTAGCTCCACACAGTCACAAGCAAGCTACAGTGCTGGACACCCTATACCAAACAACTAGCAAGACAGGAACACAATCACACCCATTAGTAGAGGGGCTGCCTAAAATCATAATAAGGTTACAGACACCCCAAATCACACCACCAGACATGATCTTGCCCACAAGAAAGACATGATCCAGCCTCACCCGCCAGAACACAGGCACCAGTCTCTCCCCCAGTAAGCCTACACAACTCACTGAACCAACTTTACCTACTGTGGGCAGACACCAAAAACAATGGGAACTACGAACCTGTAGCCAGCAAAAAGGAGATCCCCAAAACAGTAAGGTAAGCAAATGAGAACACAGAGAAACACACAGCAGATGAAGGAGCAAGGTAAAAACCCACCAGAACAAACAAATGAACAGGAAATAGGCAGTCTACCAGAAAAAGAATTGAGAGTAATGTTGGAAAGATGATCCAAAATCTTGGAAATAGAATGGAGAAAATACAAAAAAATTTAAAAGGACCTAGAAGAATTAAAGAGCAAGCAAACAATGATGAACAACACAATAAATGAAATTAAAAATACTCTAGAGAGAATCAATAGCAGAATAACAGGCAGAAACACGGATAAGTGACCTGGAAGATAAAATAGTGGAAATAACTACCGCAAAAGAATAAAGAAAAAAGAATGAAAAGAATTGAAGACAATCTCAGAGACCTCTGGGACAACACTAAATGCACCAACATTCGAATTATAGAGGCTCCAGAGGAAGATGAGAAAAAGAAAGGGACTGAGAAAATATATGAAGAGTTATAGTCGAAAACTTCCCTAATATGTGAAAGGAAATAGTCAATCAAGACCAGGAAGCACAGAGAGTACCATTCACGATAAATTCAAGGAGAAACACGCCAAGACACATGTTAATCAAACTATCAAAAATTAAATACAAACAAAAAATATTAAAAGCAGCAAGGGAAAAGCAACAAATAACATACAAAGGAATCCCCATAAAGTTAACAGCTGATCTTTCTTCAGAACTCTGAAAGCCAAAAGGGAGTGGCAGGGCATATTTTAATTGATGAAGAAGAAAAACCTACAACCAAGATTACTCTACCCAGCAAGTATCTCATTCAGATTCGATGGAGAAACTAAAACCTTTGCAGACAAGCAAAAGCTGAGAGAATTTAGCACCACCAAACTAGCTTTACAACAAACGTTAAAGGGACTTATCTAGGCAGAAACGCAAGAGAGGGAAAAGACCTACAATAACAAATAAAAAACAATTCAGAAAATGGTTATAGGAACATACATATCGATAATTACCTTAAATGTAAATGGATTAAATGCTCCAACCAAAAGAAATAGACTGGCTGAATGGATACAAAAATAAGACCCATATACATGCTGTCTACAAGAGATGCACTTCAGACCTAGGGACACATACAGATTGAAAGTGAGGGCATGGAGAAAGATATTCCATGCAAATGGACATCAAAAGAAAGCTGGAGTAGTAATTCTCATATCAGACAAAATAGACTTTAAAATAAAGACTATTACAAGAGACAAAGAAGGACACTACATAATGATCAAGGGATCAATCCAAGAAGAAGATATAACAACTGTAAATATTTATGTACCCAACATAGGAGCACTGCAATTCATAAGGCAAATGCTAACAGCCCTAAAAGGGGAAATACACAGTAACACAATCATGGTAGGGGACTTTAACACCACACTTTCACCAATGGACAGATTATCCAAAATGAAAATAAACAAGGAAATACTAGCTTTAAATGATACATTAAACAAAATGGACTTAATTTATATTTATAGGACATTCCATCCAAAAACAACAGAATACACTTTCTTCTCAACTGCTCATGGGACATTCTCCAGGATAGATCATATCTTGGGTCACAAATCAAGCCTTGGTAAATTTAAGAAATTTGAAACCATATCAAGTATTTTCTCTGACCACAAAGCTATGAGACTAGATATCAATTACAGAAAAAAGAATTGTAAAAAATACAAACACATGGAGGCTAAACAATACACTATTAAATGATCAAGAGATCACTGAAGAAATCAGAGTGGAAATTAAAAAAATACCTAGAAACAATGACAAAGAAAACGTGATGACCCAGAACCTATGGGATGCAGCAGATACTGTTCTAAGAAGGAAGTTTATAGCAATACAACCTTACCTCAAGAAACATCTCAAATAAACAATCTAACCTTACACTTAAAGCAAATAGAGAAAGAACAACAGAACCCCAAAATTAGCAAAAGGAAAGAAATCATAAAGATCAGATCAGAAATAAATGAAAAACAAATGAAGGAAATAATAGCAAAGATCAATAAAACTAAAAGCTGGTTCTTTGAAAAAATAAACAAAATTGATAAACCATTAGCCAGACTCATCAAGAAAAAAAGGGAGAAGTTTCAAATCAATACAATTAGAAATGAAAAAGGAGAAGTAACAACTGGCACTGCAGAAATGCAAAGGATCATGAGAGATTACTATGAGCAACTATATGCCAATAAAGTGGACAACTTGGAAAGATGGACACATTCTTAGAAAACCACAACCTGCCAAAACTGAACCAGAAAGAAATAGAAAATATGAATAGGCCAATCACAGTGCTGAAATTGAGACTGTGATTAAATATCTTCCAACATACAAAAGCCCAGGACAAGATGGCTTCACAGGAGAATTCTATCAAACATTTAGAGAAAAGCTAACACCTATCCTTCTCAAATTCATCCAAAATATTGCAGAGGGAGGAACACTCCAAAACTCATTCTACAAGGCCACCATCACCCTGATACCAAAACCAAAAAAGATGTCACAAAGAAAGAAAATTACATGCCAATATCACTGATGAACATAGATGCAAAAATCCTCAACAAAATACTAGCAAACAGAATCCAACAGCACATTCAAAGCATCATACACCATGATCAAGAGGGGTTTTTCACAGGAATGCAAGGATTCTTCAATATACACAAATCAATCAATCAATGTGATACACCATATTAACAAAATGAAGGAGAAAAAGCTCATCTCATCAGATGCAGAAAAAGCTTTGACAAAATCCAAGACCCATTTATTATAAAAACCCTTCAGAAAGTAGGCATAGAGGGAACTTACCTCAAAATAATAAAGGCCATATATGACAAACCCACAGCCAACATCGTTCTTAATGGTGAAAAACTGAAAACATTTCCACTAAGATCAGGAACCAGACAAGGTTGCCCACTCTCACCACTATTATTCAATATAGTTTTGGAAGTTTTAGCCCCAGCAGTCAGAGAAGAAAAAGATATAAAAGGAATCCAAATCAGAAAAGAAGAAGTAAAGCTGTCACTGTTTGCAGATGACATGATACTATACATAGAGAATCCTAAAGATGCTACCAGAAAACTACTAGAGCTAATCAGTGACTTTGGTAAAGTAGCAGGATACAAAATTAATGCACAGAAATCTCTGGCATTCCCATACAGTAATGATGAAAAATCTGAAAGAGAAATCAAAGAAACACTCCCTTTTACCACTGCAACAAAAATAATAAAGTACATAGGAATAAATCTACCTAAGGAGAAAAAGACCTGTATGCAGAAAGCTATAAGACACTAATGAAAGAAATTAAAAATGATACAAAGAGATGGAGAGCTATACCACGTTCTTGGATTGGAAGAATCAATATTGTGAAAATGACTATACTATCCAAAGCAATCTACAGATTCAATGCAATTCCTATCAAATTACCACTGACATTTTTCACAGAACTAGAACAAAACAATTCACAATTTGTATGGAAACACAAAAGACCCTGAATAGCAAAAGCAATCTTGAGAAAGAAAAATGGAGCTGGAGAAATCAGGATCCCTGACTTCAGACTCTACTACAAAGCTACAGTAATCAAGACAGTATGGTACTGGCACAAAAACAGAAATATATATCAATGGAACAGGAGAGAAATCTCAGAGATAAACCCATGCACATATGGTCAACTTACCTTTGATAAAGGAGGCAAGAAGATATAATGGAGAAAAGACAGCCTCTTCAATAAGTGGAGATGGGAAAACCCGACAACTACATGTAGAAGAATGAAATTAGAACATTCTCTACACAAAATACACAAAAATTAACTAAAAATGGATAAAGACCTAAATATAAGGCCAGACACTATAAAACTCTTAGAGGAAAACATATGCAGAGCACTCCATGACATAAATCACAGCAGGATCCTTTTTGACCTACCTCCTAGAGAAATGGAAATAAAAACAAAAATAAACAAATGGGACCTAATGAAACTTAAAAGCTTTTGCACAACAATGGAAACCATAAACAGTATGAAAGACACCCCTCAGAATGGGAGAAAACATGTGCAAATGAAGCAGCTGACAAAGGATTAATCTCCAAAATTTACAAGCAACTCATGCAGCTCAATATCAAAAAAACCAAACAGCCCAATCCAAAAATGGACAGAAGACCTAAATAGACATTTCTCCAAAGAAGGTAAACAGATTGCCAACAAACACATGAAAGAATGCTCAACATCACTAATCAGTGGAGAAATGCAAATCATAACTACAATGAGGTATCACCTCACACCAGTTAAAATGGCCATCATCAAAAAATCTACAAACAGTAAATGCTGGAGAGGGTGTGGAGAAAAGGGAACCCTCTTGCACTGTTGGTGGGAATGTAAATTGATACAGCCACTATGGAGAACAGTATGGAGGTTCCTTAAAAAACTAAAAATAGAACTACCATATGACCCAGCAATCCCCTACTGTGTGTATACCCTGAGAAAACCATAATTGAAAAAGAGTCATGTACCACAATGTTCATTGCAGCTCTATTTACAATAGCCAGGACATAGAAGCAACCTAAGTGTCCATCAACAGATAAATGGATAAAGAAAACATGGCACATATATACAATGGAGTATTACTCAGCTATGGAAAGAAATGAAATTGAGTTATTTGCAGTATGGTGGATGTATCTCTGTCCTACAGAGTGAAGTAAGGCTGTAAGAGAAAAACAAATATCGTATTTTAACACATATATATGGAATCTACAAAAAAAAAAATCATTCTGAAGGACCTAGGGGCAGGACAGGAATAAAGAGGCTGACATAGAGAATGGACTTGAAGTCATGGGGAGGGGGAAGGGTAAGCTGGGAAGAGGTGAGAGAGTGGCTGGACATATATACACTGGACATATATACACTACCAAATGTAAATATATACACTGGACATATATACACTACCAAATGTAAATATATGGCTGGACATATATACACTACCAAATGTAAAATAGATAGCTAGTGGGAGGAACCACATAGCACAGGGAGATCAGCTCAGTGCTTTGTGACCATCTAGAGGGGTGGGATAAGGAGAGTAGGAGGGAGACTCAAGAGGGAGGAGACATTTGGATATATGTATATGTATAGCTAATTCACTTTGTTATTAAGCAGAAACTAACACACCATTGTAAAGCAATTGTACACCATTAAAAATGTTAAAAAAAAAAAGAAAAACAGAAAAATTCATGTGTGTATGGAAACTAAAAACCACACTTTTAAATAAGTAATGGGTCAAAGAAGAAGTCACAGGGAATTAGAAAATACCTTGAAATAAATGAAAATGAAGGAAGTTTATAGCTATAAATCGTACATTTTAAAAAAAGTTTGTCAAATCCATAACCTAACCTTACACCCTAAGAAATTAGAAAAGAATAAAAAAGCAAATACAAGAGCAACAGAAGCAAGGAAGTGATAAAGATCAGAAAGGATAAATAAAATAGACAATAGAAAAACAATAGAAAAAATCAATGAAACTGAGTTTTTTTTGAAAAGATCAATAAAATTGGCAAACCCTTAGATTTACTAAGAAAAGAGAAAACTGAACTGGCTAAAATCAGGAATATAAGAACAGTCATTGTGGGCTTCCCTGGTGACGCAGTGGTTGAGAGTCCACCTGCCGATGCAGGGGACACGGGTTTGTACCCCAGTCCGGGAAGATCCCTCATGCCGCGGAGCGGTTGGGCCCGTGAGCCATGGCCGCTGAGCCTGCGCGTCCGGCACCTGTGCTCCACAACGGGAGAGACCACAACAGTGAGAGGCCCGTGTACCAAAAAAGAAAAAAGAACAGTCATTGCAAATAATGCCATAGAAACAAAAAGATTGTAAGAGAACACTGTGAACAGTCGTATGCCAATGAATTAAATAACCTAGAAGAAACTGAAAAATCCCTAGAACACACAGCTCACCAAAACTGAACCATAAATAAGTAGAAAGTCTGAACATACTCCAATAATGTGTAAGGAGATTGAATTAGTAACAAAAACCTCCCAACAAAGAAAAGTCCAGGGCTAGATGGCTTCACTGCAGAAATCCACTAGACACTTTAAGAATTGACACCAATCTTCCTGATACTTTTCCAAAAAATGGAGGGGAGAGAATACTTTCAAGTTTATTTTATAAGGTCAACATTACACTTACACCAAAGCCAAACACACTACAAGAAAAGAAAACTACAGGCTAATATTGCTGATGAATATTGATGCTAAAATATTCAATAGAATATTAGCAAAACTGACTCCAATGGCACATTAAAATGGTTATACCCCATGACCAAGTGGGATTTAATCCTGGAATGCAAAGGTGATTCGACGTGCAAAAATCAGTCGGTGTAATATACCACATTAACAAGATGAAGGACAATAACACACAGTCACCTCAACTGATGAAGAAAAAGCATTTTACAAGATCAATACACTTTCATGATAAAAACACTCAACATACTAAAAATAGAAGGAAACTACCTTCATTTACAAAAAGCCGACAGATCACATCATACTCAATGGTAAAAATCTGAAGGCTTTTCTTCTAAGATTAGGAACAAGACAAAAATATCTGTTCTTACCACTTCTATTCAACATAGTGTCCAAAGTTCTAGCAAGACCAATTAGGCCAGAAAAAGAAATAAAAGGCATCCAAATTGGAAAGGAAGATGTAAATTCATCTTTGTTCATAGGCAATATGATTTTATGTGTAGAAAACCTTAAAAATTCCACAAAAAATGTTAGGACTAAGAAACAGATTCGGCTAAGTTGCAGGATACTAAACTAACACATACTTACACACGCTGAGGAAAAAAAGTTTCATTTCTATACATTCTAAATAAATAATTCAAAAAGAAAATTAAGTAAACAATTCCATTTATGATAACATAAAAAAGGATACAATTTTTAGAAATAAACCTAACCAGGGAGGTGAAAGACTTGTACACTGAAAATTACACAGCATTGTTGAAAGAAATTAAAGACACAAATAAATGTAAACGCATCTTATGTTAATGGATTGGAAGACTTAATATTGTTAAGATGTCCATACTGCCCAATGTAATCTAGAAATTCAATAAAACCCCTATCAATATCTCTACAGCATTTTCTTCAGAAAAGAAAAATTCATCCTAAAATTCATATGCAAGCTCAAGAAACCCTGAACTGCCTAAACAGTTTTTAAAAAGAAAGAAGTTGGAGGCCTTGAAGTTCCTGATTTCAAACCATATTACAAAGCTACTGTTACGGTTAATTTTTTGTGTCAACCTGACTGGGCCACATGATGAGCAGACGTTTGACCAAACATTATTCTGGATGTGTCTGTGGATGTTTCTGGATGAGATTAACATTTGAATCAGAACACTGATTAAACAAGATTGCCTTCACAGATGTGGGTGGGCCTCATCCCATCAGCTGAAAAGAACAAAAAGACTGAAGGAGAGGGAGCTCCTCCCGCCTGACAGCTTGAGCAAAGGTCTTGGTCTTTTCTCGCCTTTATACTCAGACTGAAATATTGGCTCTTCTTGGATCTCAAGTTTCTTGGCTTTTAGACTGGAATAACACCATCAGCTCTCCTGATTCTCAAGACTTCAGAAAAGGACTAGAACTACACATCAGCATTCCTGGGTGTCCAGCTTGCTGATTGTAGACTTTGGGATATCTCATCCTCTATACTCACATGAGGCAATTTTATATATATATATATATAAAATATTTATTTATATATAATATTATTGATATTATTAATATAATATTATTTATTTATCTATTATATATATACTATTTATATACATATAAATTCTTTTGGTTCTATCTCTCTAGAGAACCCTAACAGCTTTTATTTTTGTAATCAAAATAGTATGGTTGTTGCATAAAGCAGACAAAGAGACCAGTGGAATAGAATAGAAAGCCCAGAAATAAACCCCTGTATATACTGTTAAATGATCTTCAACAAGGGTACCAAGACGACTCATGGGTAGAGGACAGACACTTCAATAAATGGTTTTGGGAAAACTGTATCTCCACATGCAAAAGGATGAAGTTGGGTTCGTATCTTACATTATATGCAAATAAATAAATAAATAAATAACCCAAACTAGATAAAAAACCTAAATGTATGACCTAAAACTGCAAGACTCCTAGAAAAACACATGGGGTAAAATCTTCATGTTATTGAACTTGGTAATGATTTCTTGGATATGTATCAAAATCACAGGAAACAAATGTAAAAATCATCAGAGAAATACAATTAAAAACCACAATGAGATATCATCTCATCTCATCTTACTCATTATGATAGCTATTATTTTTAAAAAATAAAAGAAAATAACAAGTTTTGGTGAGGATGCGAAGCAACTGGAACCCTTGGGCACTATTGGTATCATTGTAAATGGTGCAACTGCTATCAAAAGGTTTTTAAGGTCTTTTAAAATTAAAAATTGAGCTACCATATTATTCAGCAATCCCACTTCTGGGTATATATCCAAGATAACTGAAATAGTGTCTCAAAGAGATATTTTTACACCTCTGCTCATGGCAGTACTATTCACAATAGCCAAAAGGGAGAAGCAACCCAAAGTCCATCAATAGATGAATGGATAAACGAAATGTGACATACAATAGAATATTATTCACTCTAAAAAAGAAAGGAAATCATATCACGTGCTACAACATGGGTAAACCTTAAAGATTATGCTAAATGAAATAAGCCAGTCATAAAAAGACAAATGCTGTAATATTTCACTTATATGAAATATCTAAAGGAGTCAAATTCATAGAAACATAGAGTAGAATGGTGGTTACCAGGGACTGGGGGTGAGAGAAAAGGTAAATTGTTTAACAGGCATAAAGTTTCAGATTGCAAGATGAAACATTTTTGGAGATATGTTTTACAACAATGTGAATACTCTTAAGCCTACTAAAACATTTTAAAATGGTTAAGATGGTAAATTTTATGTCACTTGTTTCTTACCACAATAAACAATGTGCATATAAAACTCTAGTTCTGCAAAGACTGAAATCTCATGTTGTTTAAAAATAACTCAGATTTAGTAGAATTCTTTTTCTAAGTGTGTCCCTTGACATTAGTACTTTCTGGAATTTTGCATTGGTTCTGTACAGTTACAGTTACTCCTATCTCCAACTTGATTTCCTTGATTACAGTGTCACTTCAGTTCTTTTTTCCAACTGTCTCAAGAATGTTTCAAGCTGAAATGTCTTCTCCTATGATTCTAACTTCTGGCTTAGTCTTTGATCTTGAATTGTATTGACCACTTTGAACCTATCCATTGGTGCGTCAGCTGTGTCATCATTAAGTCCGCAGATTTGAAGTTCTTTCCTGGATGATAAAGCGTTCCTATGTCTTCCTTTGCTGCAACTGTCTACCTGAGGAACGGCTAGTTTTCCATCTTATAAGTGCCACATGTTCTTGGTTTACAGCTACTTCACTTCCATACTTGAAAGTGTACAAAATCTTTGTTGCTTGGACTCACGACACAAAATTTGAAACACTTACCATTTCAGTCACCTAACATTTCCTTCATATTACTGGAAAGAAATGAAGATAGTTTTATATCTCTTCAAGATGATGTTACTTCAGTAATTAATATTCATTTAGATGAGTTATTTAACTAGTGACGAGTCTACCTATCACCATTATTATCCAGTTCATGCATTCCATCTTGTATAAAAGAATAACAAAGATACTTTGTTAATCCAGATAGGCTATTTCTACATCAGTACTCTGGAACACCAACCTAGTCATTATGTCAAAAATAGGGAATGGGGAGACAGTCTACCATATCTTACTCTTGGTGAACACCTGCCGACTGCTGCTAATCATGACCTTTCTCAGTACTCAAAAAACATTCATTCATTTAGTATTCCCTTCAAATATTTTGCTGAGCATAAATGTCAAGATCCCTGGTCTATAGTTTTAAGACACTGCTTAACCTTTTCAGAAACTTGGGACATTTGCCTTCCTTTATTCTCATGGCAGTTCCCCTATTACTAATAACTCTTCAAAGATTACTGGCATTGGTCTTATCTTCAAAATTACTCAGTGCCCTAAATTAGATACTTTCTGAGCCAGAAAAGTGAAGTCTTTGGAGATTTGTTATACTTTTTCTTTTCCTGTCTCTTCAACTATGTTGAATTGTATTTCTCCTCACCATTTTAGTTTCACTCTTAAAACCTGAAGATTATTCTCCTTGACAGACAAAATGGAAACAAAATTGAAGTTAAGAAGGTAATCTTTCCTTCTTTTGCTGTTTATTATTGTAGTATTTGGCTCAGGGAGAAGAATTTTCACAATTTTGCTCACTATGTAACTAAAAAGCTTTGTTTTCTTTAAGGGTTTGAAAATTATAATACATTTTGAGAATCAGTCTTCTGATTTCTATTCTGAAGTACACCTACTAATGTTTTCTCATATTCTCTAATTTTTCTTCTGTGCATTTTTGGTATATTTTTTATTTTTAATCTGTGCTTATTGAAGGACCCCATAGAGAACACTTTGGTCTTTGTGGGCAACTCCCCATGTTCTTTTTTCACTAACATCATAAATGATTGTATGGTTAAAGCACCATTTTGAGTCTTTTGTGGAATAGTTTTGCCAAATTCATTTATTCACTTATAACAGGTGTTTAGAAAACCACTTGGAACAGCACATATAACAACATACGATGTGATAAGTTTATCTTAGTCACATTATTGTCATTTCATAAAACAGATTCTCTATATTTATTCATTTCTATCTATATTAGCAAGTCTTATTATTTTTTTCCCTTTATCTCCTGAGATAGGAAGTTGTTAGCAAGGGAAAAAAAATCAATATTTTCTTTTAGTACCTTACAAATATTAGAAGGTTCCCATGGTATCATTGGCTCTTTACTGCTCAGTTTTGTGACCTATATCTGGCAAGTATTTATAGTAAATCTTCCCATATGTCTATCTGCAGACAGTTTTTAAATTATCTAAAAACTGAAGCTGGTTAAATCTATTAATTTTAGAACCTAATCCCAACCATTTAAATCCAGAAGGTTAAGGCCAGGGAATGAATGTCATTTTAAATATCTTCCCATATGAGTGTGAAGATAAGCTATGTTTGGAAAACATTCATTTTGCTTATTATTCTATAAAGAGCTAATTTTTATCCTGTCTGGACTCTTTGCACCCATATATTTTCTTTCATGATCAAATTTGGGAATTTCCACCTGACCTTATATTACTACCCTTCTCCTGTCAGTTATATGTCTTTTCATAATGTTTACCAATCAATGTTTTCTTCTATTTGTGGATGTAATTTTATCAATTCCATCAACACCCATAAAGCCAAAAGTTTCTTCTTTAGGAAATATTTGTTCATTTTGTTCATTATCTATATTCTGATCATTTTTGTTTGGAAAGCTCTTCTAAGAAATTACCTGTCTCTTTCTTCACTCAACACTCCAGAAAATCTAGTATGCAATTTCATTATATTTCCCTTGATCTCCTACTGTTTTTACTGTTTTTATTTTAAAACCCTTACGTTTAGATTAACAAGTCTCCTGAGAATTACATTATTCATGTCTATGTTGCTGTTGTTGTTTTTGATGGGCAGTTGGGAGAGGATAAGCAAAATCTATTAATTTGGAAAATGCAAGGGACCAGAAGAAGGGTGACATATTCAAACTATTACAATTTCTAAGTATTCTGTCTGAGAAGAATGGCATCTTTTTTTGTAAATGTGAATAGGCAAAATCTGAAAAAAATAAAAAATTACTTATTAGTGTAGCTCTCTTTTCCTTCTTTTATATGTCTCCCTGTGTGGCCATTGATATATAAATAAACTGTGGATCATCCTGAGGTAAAAATTAATTTGTATGTTAAGTCATCCAGATATAACAAATCCCATTTACTAGTAAATATTCCCATCTCATATTCACTGTTCTTTTCCAAAGTTTTGATTCTTGTCCCCAAATTTAGTTTCCTGCTCAAACCACTTATTTTTTGACATGTTTTCTTAGGTTCTTCCAGCTTTATTATTTGTACCTTTATTTTAAAAAGTACAATTTTGGAATATTTGGCAAATTTGAGGTTGGGCAAGGGGACTATCTATCCCTGCATATATAGGTCAGAAAAACAATGCATTTCATATGAGTGTGTTTACACTCTACTCAAAATTCATTCAAACAGTTTTATTCAGAATTTTCTATGGGTAAGGGATGGGGAATATCACAATGCAGAGAAGAGCAAAAACTCTGGTCTACACAGAGCACACAGTCTAGTTTGGAATTCCAACAAAGGAACAGGAATGACCACACAGTACAATAAATTCTAGGGTAAGAAAAGGCAAGATGCCTAAGTACCATAGAAGGGATATCTAAACTGTACTTGGAAATCAAACAATCAGTAAGCATCATCCTGAGGTCAATCACAAATTTCCCAAGATTCCCTTTATTTAAAAAAGAGCAAATGCTCTCTTTTTTCTTAAAGCTAAGATTCATTGTTTATGAAATAAAATCTCATATATGTTTCTGCCTTTTCCTCTACTTTCTTCTAAGAAATCTTTCCCATGCATACAGTTCATAACCCTGTCCTTAATTCCCTACACATCCTTTGTACTGTTAAATTTATTTTTTGACAATATTATAATCGAAGGCCTGAATTCAATACTGAGTTCAGCAGCTCACAATAATGAAAATATTTAACTTTATTTAGATTTCAAATAATCTTCATAATCATCTTACAAGATTTTTATTCCTGTTGTACAGATGGGAAAATTGAGGCAGAGAGAAGTTAAGTAGCTTGTCCAAGGTTACCCAGCCAATAGGTCATGGAAGCAGAATAGCTTGAGTATCTATGCTTTTACCTACTATACTAGGCTTTATCTCATATCTCACATTGAGAATATAAAAACAGAAAAGTTACTGCAATGGTGAAGTGACTTGAAATGAGACTACCAATAAAAATGAAAGAATCTGGTTATGTTCAACACAGAGAAGAGAAGATTGAGTATGAAAATAGTAAAAAAATAGCATGTGGAAGAGAAACAATGTTGCTCCAAATGGAATTCTGGTTGATATTTTAGGTCAAAGATGGCAGAGAATTTTAAATGTTACATATATTTGAAATAACATTTAATTTGTCTTGAGAGGAGCAAATAGAAAATCTGTAGAATCTTCAGGTATCTATTTATGTGAATTAATGTGAATATGGATATATAAGAGCATGTTAAAATGGATGTCTTAGTTGGGATAATGAGAAACAACATTGCTAATTTTAAAAATCCCCATAAATATATGCTGTTCCACAGTGCATGATGTCATATCATAATATCATAATCATCCCAGAATTGTAAAAAAGCAGGACATTACAGATGATAATGACTCACACTTATTGAGTGCCTTCTGGGTACCAAGCCTTTTTTCATTTAATGCTCCCAGCAATTCTGTGCATAAAAGGTAGGTAGTACTAATCCCATTTTTATCGAATGGTAAACTGACTCAGGAGAACTTAAGTAACTTGCCCATGGTCACATAATCATTAAGTACAAAATGGAGGTAAGGTTTTAAATTCATATCATATCATACATTAGTCAAGTAAGAACTCTCCTGATTTCCCACTTTTTCCTATCAGAATTCATCCTCAAAGCTATAGAAGTCATGGTTAGCAATATATGAAAGAAAGAGCATTCCCTGTATTTTTTTTTATGATATAGGACAATTATTTTATTCGTTTTAAGGCATATTCTGAAAGAATGTAGATTTGCTGGCTTTGAAGTTCCAAATGTACAACAAAATCATAGTATCACTCCAATGGTCCTTTAAGCAGTGATAACTCTTAAGATGATCACTGTTAACAAAATTAAAGTCAATACTATATATAAATTCTAACAAATTAAATATTTTAGTTACTTTTGGTCATGATATATAGTGTATATATATATATATATATATATATATATATACATACTTTCATACAAATATACCAGATAGCTATCTTTATATGTAGTTGTGTTAGAGGGAACGATGTACAAGTATTTGTGTAAATGTACACAGATGCACAATTATATATTTTGACCTGTGTATGTTGGAGAATGAAAGTATATGCATAATACACTTGGAAATAATGAAATATTCATTTTAAATGCTGCTAAAATAAAATCTTAAATCTAGAGGCTTTAAACCAAAAATTATTTTTCTTCCTTGACAGAGGTAATACACAAATCTGGCATGCTTAAGTAAATTTGATGCCAGTGCAGCAATAAAATTCATACATAATTTTGTATTTTAAGAGGTTGTATTCTGAAAGCAGAAAAAGAGTCTCCTCTGAATTTATCACAATAGGTAACACCAACTGTTTATATTATACAGGCCTAAACCAAAGTACAAACATGCTTTTTTAAATTTATTCCTTATGACAATTCTATTGGATAGGTATTACAATCTATCTCCATTTCATAGATGAAGAATTTATGTTTTAAAAAAAATTTCCTACTACACAATTAATATAGGAGGAATCTAGATTCAACTTAAGCCTATCTGAATTCAAAACATTTACCCTTGTATTATATGATGTAGTCCACATGGAAAGTCTGTCTATGTGCACATGTGCACACATGTCTTGGTTAACAATTCAGGAATTAAACATTTGCTATAAATTTAAATATGTTTATTCTAATAAAGCTTGAGATTTTTAGTACCACCTTTTAATTTTAACTTTTATTGTAAAATATATATTTTTTTCTTTTTTTGTTTTTTTTTGTCTTTATTGGAGCATAATTGTTTTACAATGGTGTGTTAGTTTCTGCTTTATAACAAAGTGAATCATTCATACATATACATATATACCCATATCTCTTCCCACTTGCATCTTCCCCCCTCCCACCCTCCCTATCCTACCCCTCTAGGCAGTCACAAAGCACCGAGCTGATCTCCCTGTGCTATGCAGCTGTTTCCCACTAACTATCTATTTTACATTTGGTAGTGTATATATGTCCATGCCACTCTCTCACTTTGTCCCAGCTTACCCTTCCCCCTCCCCATATCCTCAAGTCCATTCTCTAGTAGGTCTGTGTCTTTATTCCCAACTTGCCCTAGGTTATTCATGACTTCTTTTTTTTTTTTTTTTTAGATTCCATATATATGTGTTAGCACATGGTATTTGTTTTTCTCTTTCTGACTTACTTCACTCTGTATGACAGACTCTAGGCCCATCCACCTCACTACAAATAACTCAATTTCGTTTCTTTTTATGGTTGAGTGATATTCCATTGTATATATGTACCACATCTTCTTTATCCATTCATCTGTTGATGGACACTTAGGTTGCTTTCATGCCCTGGCGATTGTAAATAGAGCTGCAATGAACACTGTGGTACATGACTCTTTTTCAATTATGGTTTTCTCAGGGTATATGCCCAGTGGTGGGATTGCTGGGTCATATGGTAGTCCTATTTTTAGTTTTTTAACAAACCTCCATACTGTTCTCCATAGTGGCTGTATCAATTTATATTCCCACCAACAGTGCAAGAGGGTTCCCTTTTCTCCACACCCTCTCCAGGATTTATTATTTGTAGACTTTTTGATGATGGCCATTCTGACCGGTGTGAGATGATATCTCATTGTAGTTTTGATGTGCATTTCTCTAATGATTAATGATGTTGAGCATTCTTTCATGTGTTTGTTAGCAATCTGTATATCTTCTTTGGAGAAATGTCTATTTAGATCTTCTGTCCATTTTTGGATTGGGTTTTTTTTTTTTTTTCCTTTTATTGAGCTGCATGAGCTGCTTGTAAATTTTGGAGATTAATCCTTTGTCAGCTGTTTCATTTGCAAATATTTTCTCCCATTCTGAGGGCTGTCTTTTCATCTTGTTTATGGTTTCCTTTGTATGCAAAAACTTTTAAGTTTCAATAGTTCCCATTTGTTTATTTTTGTTCTTATTTCCATTTCTCTAGGAGTGGATCAAAAAGGATCTTGCTGTGATTTATGTTATGGAGTGTTCTGCCTATGTTTTCCTCTAAGAGTTTAATAGTGTCTGGCCCTACATTTCAGTCTTCAATCCATTTTAAGTTTATTTTTGTGTATGGTGTTAGGGAGTGTTCTAATTTCATTCTTTTAAATGTAGCTGTCTGGTTTTTCCAGCACCTCTTATTGAAGAGATTGTCTTTCCTCCACTGTATATTCTTGCCTCCTTTATCAAAGATAAGGTGACCATATGTGCATGGATTTATCTCTGGGCTTTCTATCCTGTTCCATTGGTCTATATTTCTGTTTTTGTGCCAGTACCATACTGTCTTGATTACTGTAGCTTTGTAGTATAGTCTGATGTCCAGGGTCCTGATTCCTCCAGCTCATTTTTCTTTCTCAATATTGCTTTGACTATTTGGGGTCTTTTGTGTTTCCATACAAATTGTGAAATTTTTGTTACTGTAAAATATATAATTTTTAAAGATAAAAATTGAGAAAAGTTTAGTGGTAATTAGTTGCACATATAGTAATACTTATTAACTGAAAATCAAAATATTACATTTCAAAATTTGACATTCAAATGATAATACACATATTTCTATCAAAAGTGATACCTACCTTGATGCATGTGCCCCCTCATTTTTAAAAGAATACTCATTTAAGACTCTCTGATTATTAGAATTATACTTCTGACATGTCTCATAGACTTAATAAACATATTTATTAATGTAGTCATGTCATACTAAGATAATAGTGCTAGAAGATCTGAATAAAAATCACACAAAAAGGTATTAACTTTTTCTTTAAAACATTTTTACTTCTATAAAAAGTAAGTTTTTTGAGTTTATAGACTACCCAGTATGTGACTCCCTTGCTTATTGACAAAAATATTCATATAAAAGCCAAAATATTTTCCAACTTAAAAGCACAATTCTAAGATTCATATTAAAACTTAAATGTCAAAAAAAAAAACTTAAATGTCTTTTTATTTCTTTGAGCTTATCAGAAATTCTTGTTGATATTAATTTTGAGACATCTGTACCTTCTTATTCTGACCTAATAATATATTGGTTTTCAATAGACATTTTCTACATTTTATAAGTTAATGATAACTAATTAAGATTTAACAGACTCTTTAGAAAAATCCATGAAATTTCAACAATTAATATTCAAAACATGAATCTGGGCTTGCATTCAAATTGGCTTCTGATGCAATATTAAAGCAAAATATTTATAAAATATTAATGCTATGTTAGTTTTGAATTTATTTTTTTATTTTAGAATAAAGCCTTCCTACCTAGATCACTTCATTTTGAAGGACATTTTTAAAGGGCAGTCGTACTTCTGATAACTGAAATAATAATTTAGTAGTAATTAAATAATATTTTAATGTACATATATTGGGAAAATGTTATCTTATGTGTAGTAAATTTTTTGTATTAAGATAAGCATTATAATATGTATTGAATAAATTATATATTATTTTCACTTTTGTAGATCTATTTCAAATAAAATTGAAACATTAGTTTTTCATCCAAAATTACAAATATTTCACCTTTAGACGAGATCAGGAGTGTTCAGGGTGGTATGGTCGTAGAAATATTTCATCTTTAAATTTCATGTAACAAATGCTTGTTATACATAGTTTATCCTGTGCTATTAAAAACACATGTTAATTTATTAATAATTATATAAGGATAAATTCTTAATTTAATACTGACTACAGTGTGTAATGGATTCAGTTTTTAATTTAGGTGTAAGATTTTCCAGTAGCATTCTAATAGCATAAGGCAAGCCTACTAGGCTTTATTGAAACACAACCATTACAATAATTATATGATTGTGTTCTTAAGTTTTCTATTCTCATTGTTCATGCCCATATTTGTGAAAAACAAATTTTAAATTAGACCCTGTGACAGAAAATGGCTATTTGTTATCAAATTGTTTCCATTTTTCTCCTGGGCACAGGTTGAAACCACATTTCTTAGTATTTGCTTAGCTAGGTGTGGCCAAGGGACTGCGTTCTGTTCACAGTAATATGAGTAGGTGTGATATACATCACCATGTATAACATAGGCCTGGTCCATACAACCCTTCCATACATGCCTTTTCATTTCCTTCATCTATTTTCCAGCTGAATGGTGGAAATACTGGGGACTTCAGAGAATGGTATAATCATAAAATGAAAGAACTCTAAATATCTGAATCACTGGTTAGAGTAGAGCCTCCACTGACCTGCATTGGATTGTTCCATGAGGGAGAAATAACATTTGTTTTGCAAAGTCACTGACATTACTCTTTTTGTTTGGTCTCATTGCAACAGTGAGCTTACCTGATCTATCACAGATACTAACCTCATGCCACATGCAAAAAGCTGGTCATAGCAAATTAGAGATTTAAATGTTTATAAAAAATGGAACATTTGGAAGAAAATATAGGAATATATCTCTAAGACCTAACGTATTAGTGTTTCTTAAAGTAGATGCTGATTGGATAGAAAATTCTCAGCCTACATCTGATTTGATGTCTAAGAAACACTGACCACTCATTCTTCCTTGACACTTTTTCACTTGGCTTCCAGGACACCACACTTTTTTCTGGGCATTCATTATCTGATGGACTTCTAAACATTGGTATGTCTTGTATCTTGATTCTCAAAACTCATTACTATCCTTCACTTTCATGGTTTCACATGTGCTGGTGACTTCAGTTCATATGTCTGCCCTGATCTAGACATGCATATACAAATGCTTATGGAACATTTCCATTTCTTTGTTGAATAGACAACACAAATTAAAGTAGTGCAAAACTAAGCACCTGATCCTTCCCCCATTCCAAACAACCTCCTCTTTCCTAGTCTTCTTTATCTCAGTAAATAGCAACTTCCTTCTAGTTCCTCAGGCCAAAATCTTGATTCTCTTTTTTTTTATAACGAATATCTGGTCTTCCAGCAAATCCTATCATTTGGCCTTAAAACATATTCAGAATCTGCATACTATGAGTCCACAGCTACCATCCTTGTCTAAACCATCATCTTTCTCCCCTGGATCTGTATAAAAATTTTCTAACTAGTTTCTTGATTCCATCCTTGCCTCTCTTTAACTATGTTTAACACAAAAGCCAAGAGGATGACACTAAAGCATTCATCTGATCTTGTCTCTCTTCTGCTCAAAACTGTTCAATAATCTGCTAACTTGGAATAAAAGACAAAGACCTTAAAATGGTCTTCAAAGTCCTACAAAATCTGACAACCTCTGACTACCACTTAATCTTTCTTTCCCACTACTCTTACTCCATATTTTGAATGAGACACTTTTCCGTCAGGTATCTACATGGCTTAATCTTTCAGCTTTCCTGGTACTTATTCAAATATCACTTTCTCAGGATAACCTTCCCTAATAATTCTGTCTAAAATTTCATGCCCTTATCTCCACAGCCATAACTTTCCTTTATTAATTTATTTTTCATCTATCAGATACCTCTGTCTAAAACACTGTTTACTTTATTCATTGTCACCACCCCCAATACACACATTCACACTATATATCATGTCCTATAGCAGCAGAGACTTTTAATCTGCTTTGTTGAAAGCTGTATCCCCAGCACCTACAATATTTAGTAATACATACATTACTTAATATATAATGAATGAAAACATGAAAATGATCCATTTTATTTCAATAAACGTCAAAGCTTACACATATTTATGGGTACCATTAAAAAGTTAAGACAAGCTATAAACTGGAAAAAATATGTGCTAAAAAGATAGAAACCAAAGGTTAGAAAAAGTAAACTCTTATAATCAGTAAGAGGTATCTATAAAAATCAATACAAAATCCAATCAAAATAAAGGCAAAAATTCTGAGCAGATATTCTACAGAAGATAAAATAAGGACAAGCCATAAATATATGAAAAGATGCATCAGCTCAATGATAATTAGGTAAAGTCAAATTAAAATCACAGTCACATACTATTTCACAGTCACCAGATTGGCAAATATTTAAAAGTCTGAGAGTACCAGGTGTTAACAAGGATGTGGCACAGCAAGGTTTCTTATAATGTGTGTTTGTAAAACTTGGAACAACCCTTTGGAAAACAGTTTGGCATTCCTCTAGTAAAAGTGAAGATGAGTTCATCTATGACTCAGAAATTCTTATCCTGAATAGATATCCTAGAGAATTTTTGTAGGTGTTCAAGATGTGTTACATACAGATTGTTCATAGCAGCATTATAGGTAATAGCAAATCTGGAAAGTATCAAAGTCTTCTTCAATGGGAAATGTATAGATATATTGTGTGGTACACACACAGGTATACTGAGCAGCAGTGAAAATAATTGAATTACAGCTAGATACATCGATATGAATGAGTATCACAAAAAATGGTATTCTCTGGAAAAGCAAGTTATTAAAGAAGATATACAGTATAACATTTATATAGACTTCAAACATTTATAAAATAGTACACAAAAACATGCACATATGTGCAAAACAATTATAAGCAAAAGAGTTATAAGCATAAACTTCATAATAATGTTACTTTTGCAACTGAGGAAGGATTGTTAGGGAACTCACGACCAGGTTCAAAGTCATTTCTTTTTTTTTTTTAATATAAATTTATTTATTTATTTATTTATTTTTGGCTGTGTTGGGTCTTCGTTTCTGTGTGAGGGCTTTCTCCAGTTGCGGCGAGCGGGGGTCACTCTTCATCGCGGTGCGCAGGCCTCTCATTCTCACGGCCTCTCCCGTTGAGGAGCACAGGCTCCAGACGCGCAGGCTCAGTAGTTGTGGCTCACGGGCCTAGTCGCTCCGTGGCATATGGGATCTTCCCAGACCAGGGCTCGAACCCATGTCCCCTGCATCGGCAGGCAGATTCTTAACCACTGCACCACCAGGGAAGCCCCCCAAGTCATTTCTTAATCATGTATGTTGACACATTTTTCTCTATCTCAGAACGAACTTTTTAAATATTTGTAACTGTTTAAATTTGTATTTATTTTTAAAACAGTGAGCATTTTTTACTTTTACTTACTTTTATGCAGTTATTCAATGTAAGATCACACTATGTACAAACCCCGTGCTAAATACTTTTAAAACAGAGATGAATAAGATATACCCCTTCTTTAATGGAAGGTACTATTCAGAAGTTTTTTTAAAAAGTCAGAATTTTGTTCTTCCATGTTCACACATGGTGAATGTGTGTCATACTACCACTCTCCCTCTAATGCCTGTGGCAGACGACACTGAACAGTCAGGGTGATCTTCACTCTGACCCTGAATACAGGCAAAAATTTTCAACACGTTGCTTTAGGTACCCAATGTTAATTGCTTAGAGTTGACACACTCAATTTTAAATATGTGCTCTTCTAACTCTTTCACATTTATAGACTTTCAAGATATATCATTTCCACATTTTAAAGTAAAAGCATTGATACTCTGGTTGTGCAAAGTGGAAAATAGTTTACAATAATCATTTAATTATTTTCCTATAACAACACTATTTTCCTACAACATTTGAGATTTGGTAGAATGCTTTGTAAAAAACATTACAATATTTGTGGCACAAACAACCCATTTGTGAAAGATCATTGTTAAAATATACACAAGCACAGTGTAAAAAATCTAGAGGCAAGGTTTTATTTATAACTGAGGAGTCTCATTTCTATGCATGTTTAATATATCATTTTTTGCAAATGAAACCTTGATAAGGGAAGGTTCCTTGATTCTAATCAAATCACAAAATACCATATCAAAGCCTAAATGCGAAGTAAAAACAATAATGAAAAGTACCTAATATATTTTTCATACAACAGAAGACATTATCCTGTTATTTTAAAGGTATATTGACAGAATTTACTAAGGAATTGGATGTAGGATGTTAGAGAAGCAGAATAAAGCCTGGCACCATGGGTTGGGTTAGGGCTGAAAAATACTGACTGAGTAGAATTAACTAAGCTGGGTAAATCTAAGGGAGGACACAGATGTGAAGAAGTCAAACGTGAATCTAACATCACTATTAAAATAGTGCATTTGTTGGGTATAGTACAAGAATGTGTGTTCTAGCTAATATCATTGACTAGTCCAAATACCAATTATTCAAAAACATATGCCTTGGAAGCACACAAACTTAAAAGACTTGCAATCAGGTAGTCTTGCAACTCTATCACCTTGTCCAATTAGCCTCGCAACCAAGTGTTCATTTCCTTATTTGGAAAAAAAAAAGGATATTATCTCTGTTTCAAAGTTATTTTTGAGAATTAATGAAATAACGCATGTCAACAATATATCACAACGTTCACTAAAAATTATAAAATGTAGCTATTGTTTAATTTT
The DNA here is from genome assembly GCF_949987515.2 of Delphinus delphis. Classification (NCBI taxonomy): domain Eukaryota; kingdom Metazoa; phylum Chordata; class Mammalia; order Artiodactyla; family Delphinidae; genus Delphinus; species Delphinus delphis. Next base: position 20,017,075 of record NC_082699.1, read on the forward strand.
CTCTGAGCACATGGTTGGCATTATTAATTTGATCATCAGGAAGTATGTGCAGATTGTTGAAATAACATTCACAATAATATCTAAAGGTGTATGTCAGCCACAATGGGACTTACTTTATATTGAAGTCTTACTCCATATTCTGTTCTGTTATTAATCCAAACCATTCTATTATACTTACATACGGGTTAATAAACACCACTGATTGAATCTCAATGCACATCTATCATGCATTCATGTTTAAAATCCAGAACCACAGAGTACTCCTTTTATTCATTCCTTTTCCAGCTAAAGTCAATGAGAACTAAAGTAAGAATAATCTTACCCAAAATAAAAATTAGCTATAGTACTAGTAAGAATTATTGACATAAATAAAGAGAAGTATAACTTTATTATCAGTCACAAAATAAATGACTTAACAATTTCCTCAATATTAATGTCCTTCAGAAATATACATTCATCATATTCATGTTTAAATAAAATGTACATAATCATAAACTATTTGAGTTTTTGATTTATGCATCATCACTTTTCATTAATTTTTATTTAAGAACAATTTATACAATGAATTTTATATTCCATCCTGGTTCATCAGACTAAGAAAAGAGATTAAAATATCACCAGCTACTAAATGATCAAGGACGGTTTTGTGTTTTCATTAATTAGGACTTGTTAACGATTATTGTCAAGTCTATATTTTTATACTCTGTGTGAGAAGAGAATATAAGATGACTATTGAGAGAATTCAAGGAAAAAAAGAACTGATTTTCAAAAAATAAACAGTGTAAATGCATGCACACTCACGTACACATATACGGTCAAAAATATAAGGAGTAATAAAACTTGAGGCCTAAAGAGTTATTCAATTAAAAGATATGTCTATTAAATAGACATTTTTCCTTATTTTTCCTATAATATACTTGGGTCTGTGTAATCATAATTAATAAGAATATACACCATTCGTAAACACTGATTGCCTCACATTCCACTTTACAGTTTTTTTTTTTTCCTGTAAAAGTCTGTGGCAAATTAGGAAGATATCAATTTTCATCCGGAAACAGGGAAAACTCAAGTTTCTGAATTAAGCACCCTACCCTAGCACTTGATATTTGTTATTTTTGACAGGCTTTGATTCAGAATTAATTAGATCAGAATATATCAAAGTTAATAAATAAATCAACCTAAATGTAAGCTATTCCAAAGTAACATTTGACATCTTTTTTCCCCTTAGAAAGTAATGGTGGAAACCAAAATAAAGTATATTTTTTCTTAGGAGAACAAATTTACCTTTGAAGAAGCAACCCTCTTCTTACCTGATCCTTAGTCACAGAATTTAAAATGTCCTTAAATATTTGTGTGTTTTTCTGTCAATATTTCATCACACAATATTTCTGATTAAAAAATATTATCTAATGCTACAAAAAAGAGTGGAAATTTAAAATATAGACATAAAATTAAAAGTAAAAGGGAGCTATAGTTTACTACAAAGCTCAGATCAAACTGCATCTGAGTAAGGTCCAGAGGGAAAGACCTCCGATTTGCCCAGATAACATGGCCTGTCAGACTTAGGTAATTTGAACTGAGTAACATACTGCTTTAATTTGGGAGTGTACCAAAAATTACAATAGTTCATTTTTTTACCAGTTACCCAGTAAATCTAAGATACATCAGTCACTCTTTGTTATACATAAGTGATATTTTTCTGGAGGATAATGATGAGTAGATGGTAAATACATTGCCCTTTTGAGTTTGAGACAGTGGTTAATAATGATCTAGAGATGAAACTCTTTAGAACCCAATTATCCTTTCTTTTCCTATCCAAATCTTTTATACATAACTTTTTAAATAATAAACCATATTTTCATGTATATTATAGAATCATGAAGTGAATATAAAATGAACAAGATACCTTTCCCAAACTGCATGTATATTTTATGAGATTATTCATTGGTTTTGAGTGGATTTGTTATACAGTCTTTGGATATTCTTAAACTCACAGCTTAAAAGAGGAAATGACCTAAACATTAAAAATGAAATACAAAAATAGTACAGTTTTAAAAGACCTGAGATTTGAGACCAAGATTTTACGTCTTCCTCTTTTGGCTCAATGAGACCAGAATCTCCAGTATTCTAAACAAGTGCTATTATGTGATGAGAGTAACTGCAGGAATACCATATGAAACATCTTAGAGGAAGTCTGGTTGAAGGAAGTGTTTTAATGCTATTGACGGTTTCCCCACTCTTTAAAACTTGATCTCTGTTGCTAATATAGTTTTTAAAGCACATGAAGAATTTATAGTCCCAAAATTTTCAAAACAAAAACATGCTCAGTATTACTGTTAATGGTTTCTCCCTTCCCTTAGTCTATAGAATATTATTTTATTGGTTAAGATAGAGCATTGATTTCATGTGTTAAGCTCTCAGATTTTTCTCTTTTGACAAAGGTTTCTTTAAATATGGCCAACTATTTCTGGATCCTCATACTATAAAAAAGTGAATAGTATTACCTGCACAATACATTAAATAAAGAGATATTTCAAATGGTTATATATATATATATATATATATATATATATATATATATATATATATATATATAATATGTTCCTATAAGTTGCATGCTCTGATAAAAAAAGATTCTTTGAACAGGGTGGTTATTAGAGTTAATGCAGAGTATTTTAATATTTTAGCAGAAATCATGAAAGTATCAGCATGTTCCTCATGCTATAAGAAGCAATAAATTTAATGGCTCTTTCAGTCTTACAGTGTATTTTTATTATTATTATTATTTTGTAGTCTTGAGTTTAGCTGAAAAGAATTTGTGTTCAGATATAATTTTTTTACTTTTGTGTTCCAAAAATAGACCATACATGGGTACATTTAACCAGTTACTGAATTTTTTAATGATTTTTCATTTAGGGGCAAAATAGTATTATCATTTAATACCAGATTACAAAGAAAAGCCTATTTCTGAAGGAATTTTGACTTTATGAGAGTAGCAGTGTCTGGGAATTACATGAATGGGGTTCATTTTCCCTTTCAGGTCTGAGTGGATGAGAATAAGATATTTTATGTATGAAAGAAATGTCGCCCTCTGCTCATCTCCAACTCAAAATGTTCTTGAATAGAGAGAAGCATGACTTGTCTCAAAGAAGATATGCAGCTATTAAATATATTTCTGTTATACTTCTTGGATAGACATGTATTTTTTTGCATTTTTGGTTAAACATTTTATTATGGAAATTTTCAAGCATATAAAAGTAGAGAGAATAACATAATAACCCCCACTCATGTACCTATCACTCACCTACCACTCAGCTTCAATAATTATGAACATACTTCCCCAAAGATTTTATCTATAATCCTCACACCCCCTCCCTCCAATTATTTCGTATAAAACTCCAGAGCACATTATCTTTGATCCATAAATACACCAGTGTGTATTTTTTACATAGAAGGGCTTTTCGAAATGTATTTTAATACATTATACACCTAAAATCTTTTAATTTCCTGATGTCATTAAATATCCAATCAATTTGCATGATTGTCCTATAATTTTTTTTTTTTTTTTTTTTTTTTTTTTTTTTTTTTTTTTTTTTGCGGTACACGGGCCTCTCACTGCTGTGGCCTCTCCCATTGCGGAGCACAGGCTCCGGACGCCCAGACCCAGCGGCCATGGCTCACGGACCCAGCCGCTCCGTGGCACGCGGGATCCTCCCGGACCGGGGCACGAACCCGTATCCCTTGCATCGGCAGGCGGACTTTCAACCACTGCACCACCAGGGAAGCCCCTGTCCTATAATATTTTAAAGAGTTAGTGTGAAACCATATCCAAATTGACTTTATATGTTGCAATGAGACAATATGTTTCTTAAGTCTCACTTAATTTATAGGATCCCTTGCCTATGTCTCTTTTTTTTCTCCAACGCCCTTATAGTTTATATGTTTAAGAAACTGGGATTTTGGTCTATAGTTTCCCATGCTCTGGACTTTGCTAATCTCCTCCTTGAGGTGTTATTCAACATCTTTCTCCCTCTCTTGTATATCCTGTAAACTGGTGATTAGAAAAGATGAAAAAAATAATAACAAACTTATAAGGTTTAAGTTTTTGGCAAAAATATTTCATAAGTGACATGGTATAATTCCAATAAAAACAATATAATATCTGGCCATCTCCCTTACTGATGATCATTGCCTAGATTCGTTTATCACATAGAGGTTGAAAAACTGTTGATTTTAAAGTTCTATCAATATTTATTCATTAGTTAGCTGCAATACTTTATCAAGAAAACCCCTGTCTCAACTACTAGTTATCCTAAAGTACAGTGTTATTAACAAAAAGTCAGAATAAAACACTTTTTTCCCTTATTTAAAAAAAACCCACATTTTTCCCGTTCTTTCCCTTTTATTCCCATTTTTTAAAAAATAGCGAATTTAAAAATTTTCTCATTTTAAATTTAATGTGTTGGCCTTCTGGCATCCTACAAAGGTAAATTGAATATACAATTTATTGTCCAAGCCAGTACATTTTTTAAATGAAAGGAGACACTATTAATAATTATATTGGAACAACAGAATAATTGGAACAACAGAATAAGCTAAACTGCTTGCCTTTGGTAAACCAGGATGGATAGTCTCATTGTTCAAAGGTAACCAATGAGTTTTTATGGTTTGATTCTTTTTGTTTTTTTTCTTTTTACATTATCATTATAAACACATGTATTAAAAAAAATTGACATACTTATTATATATATTGATGCTCCAATATAGTTTGTGGCAGAGTTCTCTGGCCATGACCCTAGAAGTTCTTATAATCTTATTTTCTTTCTAGTATAACAAAATTTTCCAGGATCATCTTGTATATTTCATGCCCCAAATATTGAAACAGCCATTTTTCCAGGGACCTTTGGTTCCTTACTGTTGAAAATAGCATTTAGGTAACAAAACCTGGGCACTGTGGTGTTTATTATTACTAGTTGAGTTACTGTTTGCAGGCCTTTTTTGTGGACAGAGTTAGAAAATAGTTTTTATGAGATAAACTAGATAAAATCTTACTTCATATTTTATTCAAATTCAAGACTACAGAGATTTTACTTATTTTTATATTGTTTCCCCTGAGTAAAAATCCAATTTTCTCTGACACCAACATAGTTAGTCATTTGTTTTATCCCACAATACACATACAGTATTTTCACAATTACAATAATAACACTACTTCCAATGATATGATTACTGAAGAGGTTAAATTTTGCTTCTGGATTTAGTTTGAAGTTATCTTTTCTTAGAGTATATAAACTAGGAAAATTAACCAAATTAGTGGGTTTTTAAACTGTCTTGAAATAGTTTCTCTTTGGTCGTTATTGGTTACATCATCAATTTGACATATTATTAATTTTCATTTTTTGTGGTCTCTTTGTCTTTTTTTGGTATCAGGGTGATGGTGGCCTTGTAGAAAGACTTTGAGAGTACTCCATCCTCTGCAACTCAGTAATAGTGGGGGACTTTAACACCTTGCTTTTATCAATGGACAGATCATCCAGACAGAAACTCAACAAGGAAACACAGGCCTTAAATGACACATTAGAGCAGATGGACTTAATTGATATTTATAGAGCATTCCACCCAAAAGCAGCAGAATACACATTCTTCTCAAGTGCACATGGAACATTTTCCAGGATTGCTCACATGCTAGACCACAAAGTGAGCCTCGGTAAATTTAAGAAAATTAAAATCATGTCAAGCATCTTTTTGACCACAATGCTACAAGATTAGAAATCAACTACAAGAAAAAAAAACCTGTAAAAGACACAAACACATGGAGGCTAAAAATATGCTACTAAACAACCAATGGATCACTGAAAAAATCAAAGAGGAAATTAAAAAATACCTAGAGACAAATGAAAATGAAAGCACAATGATCCAAAACCTATGGAATGCAGAAAAAGCAGTTCTAAGAGGGAAGTTTATAGCAATACAATCTTACCTAAAGAAACAAGAAAACTCAAATAAATAACCTAACCTCACACCTAAAGCAACTACAGAAAGAAGAACAAACAAAAACCAACGTTAGCAGAAGGAAAGAAATTGTAAAGATCAGAGCAGAAATAAATGAAATAGAAACGAAGAAAACAATAGAAAAGATCAATGAAACTAAAAGCTGGTTCTTTGAAAAGGTAAACAAAATTGACAAGCCTTTAGCCAGACTCATCAAGAAAACAGAGAGAGCTCAAATCAATAAAATTAGAAGTGACAAAGGAGAAGTTACAATGGACACCACAGAAATACATAGGATCATAGAGACTACTTCAAGCAACTATATTCCAAAAAAATGAACAACATGGAAGAAATGGACAAATTCCTAGAAAGGTACAATCTCCCAAGACTGAACCAGGAAGAAATAGAAATATGAACTGACCAATCACAAATACTGAAATAGAAACTGTGATTAAAAAATTCCCAACAAACAAAAGTCTAGGACCTGGCGGCTTCACAGGCAAATTATGAAATATTTCCTCATGCTCACGTGATAGAGAAATGTACTGATGCATTCTCCTAGAACCTTCATGATCTCATATTTTACATAAAATTTTCTGATAAATTTGGTATTTTTCTCATTTGTCTTATTACAAATGAATACAAACTTTCCTTTTTTAGTGACTATCCATTTATATTATCTTCACTGATTTCAGAAACCACGTTTTAATATACAACTGAGAATATTTCTGAATTTTATATTATCCACCTTGCTTTTTCAGGCTAGTTACATGCTACTATTATACTGCTTACTTATGATGTCATAATAATATTTTATAATATCAAATAGAGCTAGCCATCCTCTATAGCTCCTCCCCAATTCATACTATATCATGATTTTCTTGGTTGTCCTTTTGCTTATTTGCTCTTGCAAATAAACTTGATTTTAAAAACTGTTTCTCTAGCTTTTCAGAAATAAAAAAGCATAATTGTGTGATTGCATATTTATTAGGGTTGTGCAAAATTTATAAAGTTTAAAAAACTGGTAGATGATAGATAGATAGATAGATAGAAAGGTAATTTACTATTCAAAACCATGTTAATTCTTTGCACTTATTCGAATATATCTTTGCATGTGTCAGAGTATTTTGAAGTTTTGCTTATATAGGATTTGCGTATTTCTTGTGAAGTTCATTCTTTATGTATTTATCTATTTATATGTCTCTATCTATCAACTATAATATAGAAGAGATCTCTTCCATTATGGATATTACACACTTTTTCAGCGATATACATAAAGACTATTGATTTTGTATATTGACTTTATAAGTTACTACTTTATCAAATTATCTTAGTTGTTGTACTAATTTTTCCCATGGATTCCTTAGTGATTTTCAGATGTATTATACTATTATGTGAAAATAGACATAGTGTCTGCTCACTTTCTAACTCTTATGCCCCTAATTCCTTTCTATTTTCTAACTGCACTGCTTAATATCTACAGCACATATGCTGGGTGGTTGACATCTTTGTCTTATTCCTCACTTTAGCAGAGAAACCTCCTGTTTCCACATTAAGTAAGATGCTGGCTTTGAGTCTAAGGTATATATTTGATTATTCTGAGGAAGCAGACAGATAACTCTATTGTATTGAGAGTTTTTAAACATAAAATAGTAATAAATTTTGCCCAATATATTTCTTGCATTTATAGAGATGATCATATAATATTGTTTCTTGTTCTGCTAATGTAACAAATAATACAGATGGATTTCTTAGTATTAAACTATGTGTGCATCTCTGAAATAAACATCATTTGGACGTGCTGTATAATCTTTTAAATAGGTTGTGTTTCTGACTGGCTATATTTTATTTGGGATATTTATATTGATAATCATAAGTAGGATTGGTCTGTAGTTTCCTTTTTTGGACATTTGATCTTTGACAGATTTTGGAAATCAGTGATATACAATATAAATAAAATAAAACTGGAAATTATATTACTTTTATAGTATAAAATAGTTAAAGTACAATTGTGATTACTGACCTTTAAAAGTTTGTTACAATTCACCCATGAATACATATAGGCCTAGTGCTTTTTTTGTCATTGATTTTTCTATTTTTCTTCTATGTTGATTTAGACCTTCTGTCTATTTTGAGGTAACTTTTGGTAATTTTCCTCCTTTCCTCCTTTATTTCATAGTTTGTGAAGTAGTTGTCTCAGTCCTTTCAGGCTGCTATTAAAAATGTACCACAGACTGGATGACTTATAAACAACAGAAATTAATTTCTCACAGTTCTGGAGGCTGAAAATACAAGTCCAGAGTGCCAGCAGAGGTTCTGGTGAAGGCCCTTTACCAGAATTCTTACTGTGTAAAAGTGAGCAAGGAAAGTGATTGTGATAGAAGAGGCAAGGGAGCTCTCTTTGACCTCTTTTATAAGGCATTAATCTTATTCATGTCCTAATCCACTTCCAAAGGCCCCACTTCCTAATACCATTACTTTGGGCATTAGGATTTCAACATATTAATTTTAGGAGGGACACAAATATTCAGACTATTCATGGTTTTATATTTTAACTTTTAATCATCTTTATGAGCTATAATTTGCATAAAATAAAATGCATCTTTCTAAGCACAGTTTGATAAGTTTTGACTAATGCTCCCTCTCCTCCCTTCTCTTTCATTCTTACTTTCTCTCTTTATTTTTCCACTGTTTTTAAAAATGCCCTTGTACTTTTTGAGAACTGCTGAGTCTGTGTCCTTTCTTCACTTTTGTCTGAATACTTCTCTTTCTTTTGTCTCCAGTGTGCCTGTCCTCAGTTTGGATTGTATTCTATGCAGGCTGTCCTCATTATAGGCTCTCAATAAAAATAGGATCAAGGTGATGAAACGTATGTGATTATGTTGTATAAGATTGTAGTCCCAACCTTACTGGCATTGTCTCTCCCTTGCTGCCCCATAACCCCATACACCATTTCCTCTATCGTTAATGTTTTATCACCATGGTACAATCTATCACAAGTGATATACCAACATTGGTCCATTTAACTAACTAAACTAAACTAATTAACTAAATTAACTAAACTCCATACTTTATTCAGGTTTTATTACTTTTTCCCTTAAGTCCTTTTGCTGATCTAGGATATTATCCAAGATACCACATAACATTTAGTCATCATGTCTCAGTCTCCTCTGGCCTGAGAAAATTTTTCATATTGTTCTTGTTTGATGACCTTAAGAATATTGAAGAATATTTGTAAATTATTTTGTAGAAAGTTCTTCCACTGGGGCTTGTCAATATTCTTCTAGTGATTAGACTGGGGTGATGGGTTTTGAGAGAAAGATTGAAGAAGTGAAGTGACATTCTCATTACATCATATTAAGGATAGTTGCTCTCAATCTAACTTATCACCTATGTAAATTTGCTCCTTTGGCCAAGGTATTTTTTGTCATTGTAAAATGACTGTTTTTCCCCTTTCCATTCTCCCATCTTTGGAAACAAGTCACAAAGCACTAAGTCACTCACACTGAAATAGGAAGTTAAGTTCCACCTCCCTTAAAGAAGTATTTACATAAATTATTTGGAATTCTCTAAGGAAATTTGCCTTCTCTCCTTCATTTAAAAATTTTATTCAATTATTAAATTATTTAAGTATTGACTCAAAGGTATTTATTTTATATTTTGCGTCATAACTCAATACATTATTAATATTTTTGCTTAAAATATTTCAGCTTTAGCCACTGGAAGCTCTTTCAGATTGTCTTCAGTGTCCCTTTGACATACTCCAACCCTTTTGTGTTTTATTGCTTGCTGCCTTATTTTAAGGCACTAAAAGATGCTATTGGTTTATTTGTATATTTCCTGGCCCATCCTAAGATAGCCATTTCTCCAAGGACCTCTAGTTCCTTTTATTGGCAAATGGCATTAGAAACTAAGATCTGGACACTGGGTTTGCTCATCACTATTGGAGTGTCCTTGCTTTTATGGCCTTTTCAGTGGTCAGAACTAGGAAATATATGTATGCATACTCACTTGTATATATACATATAACTACATATTTATTGTTATATCTGTATCTATATAGCTGTACTTGCATTCGTCTAAACTTGAGTTCATACTCACAATTTTGACTCAAACTCAGTACGACATGGTTCATTCCAGTCTTTCCCTCTTGCCTGTCTGAACCTTTGTCTCTAACAGTGAGAAGCCTGCCTTTCATCATCTACCATCCATTTACTTGTTTGTTCGGTTCTAGTATACATATCCAGCAGTTTCAGAATTGTTAACATATACCCACATGAGAAACAAATTTACCAACTGGAGTGCAGATATTAAGTGCAGTTCCTTTTGTTTTTAATCTTACAGTTTCCAGTCAAAGCATCATTTTCCAAAGTTACTCAAGTCAGCATGCTTGTTTCCCCACCCCGCTTCAGGGATGTGTGCTGTGTTATGGTGCTAAGTTTGCAGTAGTTTGTTACACAACAATAAAAAATGAATACATCTTTATCCTGAGAAGTTTTCATTGGCTAATTTTGAGATCTCATGGGCCCCAGACCACTTCATAATTATTCCACCTTATTGCAGTTTCCTTGCCCTCACCACACTCTGAAGCTTGTGAAGCAGCCTTCAGCTGCTGCTCTAACTGGCCCACTGGGCCTCTCAGTGAAACTGTTGGTGAATGTGTGGTTTACCAGTTCTTCATGGTCTATCCCAACCTGGTAGTATTTGGGGTTCAAGAAAAACTTTCCCATCTACATTTGCTGTTAGAGTTTTGTGGGTTTTGATTTTTCTATCTTATTTTTCTGTTTCTATGGCCTCTTGTAGAGGTTCAAAAACTACATTACCACCTCTGCCATCTTCCCACATTTTTTGTATTTTTTAACAGAAGTGTTTATTTTTGACTGTTGTGCTTGCCAGGGACTTTTGTCATCATCAAAAAGATGACAAGAAATAACTGAGGTCCCAGAAGATTCCAAGGTACATAGTTAATTAAAGAAAAGGGACTCCAGCTTAGTAATCTAACTGCATTCAGCACGCTCTGTTGCCTCTCTTATACCATCCTGAAATTTCTTTTTTTTTTCTGGTGAAGAGTAGGATTGTTGCCCTCAAGATGTATCCAATTGTTTTAGGAAAATAAGCATTCCAGGAGTAGAATTTCACGAGCAAAGACAGATGAATGTAGCAAATCTTTGCATTTCGTTATTTTGCATATGTGGTATTTTGATCATTGATTACTACGGTGCTTTAACTTAATGCTTAGAATGGTCATTCCCAAACTTTAATGTTTATGGATCATTTGAAATCTTTTTAGCATTCTACAGTAAGCTGGAGGTGGTACCTGAGAATCTGCATTTTACCAAGTCCCAGGTGATACCAACGGACCTCACTTTTAGTAGGAAGGGCTTGGAGGACTGAACAATGAGCTTCTGGTAGCTATGAATTCCCTAATTGTAAAGAACAGTTTGGTATAAATGTATATATGTGTTTTATATATATATATATATATATATATATATATATAGAGAGAGAGAGAGAGAGAGAGAGAGAGAGAGAGAGAGAGAGAGAAACAAAGATTTCCTAGTTTCCATAAGATTTAAAAGGATTTATGTACTAAAAATGTTAAGAATCTTTAACCTACAAGATAGAGCTCAAAACTCCTTAGGATAAAATGTAATGTCCTTTGAAATCTTTCTTATTTTATTTTCTGCCACTGTCCTATAAGTATATTGCAGCCTAGCCATGTCAGAATTTATCACAAGGTCTAAAATCATATGTTTCTTAATAGCTACCACTTAAAATAGAATTACAATCTTTTATTATCACAAATCACTTTCCAGATACTTCTCTTTATTCTTCAGCTAACATTTACTAAATACTTTATTTATATATTACATGTTGTACTAAGACTTAGGGGCATAAAAATATGCAATAGTCTTTACTTACGGCATTACTGTAATTATTTGCTGAAAGGTAATTTACCCTAGTAGAGTGTGTTCCCTTGCATGAGCATTTACCAAGTGTTGGTTTGTAAACAAAAAAGAGAGGAAGAGAAGAAGGAAGGAAGGAAGGAAATATGGGGGAGGGGAGGAGGGAGGAAAGAAGGATAGAAAGAAGGGAGGAAATAAAGAGAGAAAGGGAGGAAGAAGAGCAAAAGAAAGAAAGCAAAAGAAGAAAGAAAGAAAGAAAAAAGAAAGAAAGAGAAAGAAAGAGAAAGAAAGAAAGAAAGACAAGACAGAAGGGAGGAAGGATGGTGATGAGGGTGGCAGATATGAAAGGTCTGGATTAGAAAGTCAGAGGAGTAATGTTATTAGTTAGGAATAACACAACTTGTTGTGAATGCATTTATCATAAGATATGTTATTTTAATATATATATATATTTATTTTATTTTATTTATTTATTTATTTATTTATTTTTGTGGTATGCGGGCCTCTCACAGTTGTGGCCTCTCCCGTTGCGGAGCACAGGCTCAGGACGCACAGGCTCAGCAGCCATGGCTCACGGGCCCAGCCGCTCCGCGGCATGTGGGATCTTCCCGGACCGGGGCACGAACCAGTGTCCCCTGCATCGGCAGGCGGACTCTCAACCACTGCGCCACCAGGGAAGCCCTTAAAATATTTTTGATATATTGTGTATTACTTTAAAATATTTTTTGAAAGTGATGATCCATAGAATCAGAAATCTGTATAAAAATCTTATTGAGAAGCATCACAACATTGCATTTTTTCCCTGTCATATGCATGAGAACTTTAAAAATAAAAATTAATGTTAATATTTTCCCAAATTTATGATTTGGAAGGACACTCTCCAATAGAATAGACAAGCATTAGGCAAGAAGACACGTGTTCATGATGAAGTGGGGTTGTCAATATTTTACTGATACAAAGTTTCTGATCACTAACAATCAATAATGATCTTGTTGGTTCAAAGATTTGGTTACGAGAGATCAGGTGTCACAAAAGACATCTGATCACTAGGTTTATAGGAGTGTCAGATAGGGTTTAAAAATATTGCCTTATAACTTGTAACAGGTTATTTCCATGAAGGGGTGGTATTCCAGGGAGTTGCTGCTAGACATATACCTTTATCACTAGGGTCCTCAAGCAGATAAGAGGAATGGAGGCATACTTAAGAAACTGACAGAAGATTTTGCAATTTGATCCACAATATTCCACCAGGGGAAGAGGTCCCTTTGCTTTGGGAACCCCTGTGGTATGTATTCCGTGGATACACCTAAAAATCAATTATTGGGACACCATGCTAAACTGTGTGAGGAAGTGTGGTGAAAGGCAGATTAATAAATAAGAGCAAATAACACCTGCAATAATTTACCAAGAGCTGACAAAATAATTCACCAAATACACATATAGAATTTGAAGTTTCATCTAGGGTCCTAGGGTGGAAGCATTGTGGAAAATGTTCCTTGTCTACCTTGGTGTGTTTAATTTCCTTCTGCTCATTGTGCCAAGGCCTGGTCTCATCAGTTGTGTGCTATCCCTGGTGAACTGAAAAGAAATTGCATAGATACCTTGCCATTATTAATCAATGCCTCTATTGTCAAAAGCTATTTGCAGATGTTTTATCTCATTCTATCTAAAAATTATTCTGATGTATTTATGGTTTGCTCTTCTTTTGTACTACAATTTGGCATATGAAAATGGTGCTCTACAAATCAGGGAATAGTGAAAGTAATAATTTGTCCACACAAATTAGACTCTGATGTACTGCTATCCTCTAATGTCTCTCCTATTTGCCTTTGTATCTCCAACCTCTGCGGATTATTTTTTTAGACGTGCAAAGAAAATTGCAGCTATTTAAAATAACCTAGAGAGGAAGAATGATAGGCAATATCCTAACTACCTTAGCCCTTTACATTTCAGCAGCCTTGTTGCCAAGGAAACCACTTGGGACTTTAGGGAAATTTGTGGATATTTAAAATGGATTGTGCCTGTACATAGAAAGACATTTGCACAATTCACACTGCAGAATAAAAAGCTTCCAGTCCTGCAATATTAAGCCTGGGATTTCAAGGACTGAAGATGGGAAACAACAAAGTACAAAAGCTTATTCTCTTATATGCCAAAGAATGTGCTATATATACTATTTCAGATTAGTATTAGACTAGGCTGTTTAAAAACAATGTACAAACTAACTGGAAAAGTAAAGAGTGTAATATAAACCTTAAAAACCTTATATTTTCATTTGTATTTGTGATTTGCAATTTTAACATTGCATCACCATTTTAACAATTAATTTTCAAGATATATTTTAGTTTCTAAAATCTCAAAAGGAAAGCAAATACATTCCTTCCTGGGGCTCTGTTAGAAATTGACTGAATTCTACACAAATGTGGACATGAATCTTTACTCATAGAACTATGAGTAAAGAACAGACATTAGAGGAGAATAGAGATAGGCTGACATATCAAAACTCTTGAGCTAGTTTGTCAGTTTCTGTATGTTTGTGTCTGTCCCCTTATTTTTGTTCTTTTACAAATTTCTGCTGAAGGTGTCATATCCTTGGTGAGACTACTGGTTGCAGAGTAGAAAACAGGTAAACAAATTAACTTCGAAATGCTATTTTTGCATTTATTCATGGTTCCTTTTTAACATACGGCTGACTTTTCCTTACACTCCTTACGCTCTTATCACATGGGAGATTCAGCTTCACCCTGCGTGTGTAAGGAATATCACAGTACCCACCAGTTCATCCCAATGGAGTCTAGAACATATGTGCAAGAGTTCTGAAAAGCAGAAATCTTGGCCCACACAATGCATGTGCTTGGTTTCAACAAAGATTGAACTGATGGATGGTGACATGGGAGCTTCTATTTTCCATAGTTTCAGAGTGTTAGTAGCAAACACACATAATGTCAGAAGTAAAGAACGAGATAAAACAACTCAAAAATATGCAGTTTCTATACTTCCTAATAATTTAACATTATGGAGAGATTACAGTTTTCATCACAATCATTCACAGACATGTGTTTTCAATGAAAAATAAACAATTATATAAACATCGCTTTTATATATTAGCTGAAGATTCATAATGAGGCCAGGTGGTTAACTATCTTCTTCCAAATTCCTTCTAAAATCATTAAAATGATACAAAAATTGGAGGCACCATGCATTAGTACCAGAAGTCAATGAAAAGTATTATTTAACAGCAAATACACAGAGGAATTTCAGTTAGATATTTTCTAGATAGCGTTCTACTAAAAAAAAAAAAAAGAGATTTTAATGAGTAGAGAAGAATGAAAATACAGAAAGACAAGAGACAAATAGTTGGACCCAGCAGAAACTAATTGATAGGGGCACAGAGCTAGACACAAGGTTAACCCATGGGACATGAAGGGAGCATTTGCCTTAGGATCTTTTTCTCCAGTAAAGACAAAGAGCTTATTCCATGAGGGTGCTTAGGGCACCTCCAAAAAAAAAAAAAAAAAAAAAATTAGTGGGCTTTAGCAGTTGTTTTTCCACAACTAACGTGACTGGGTTTTTCTCTGCCAGGCTTGCTACCAGATACAGTGGGCAATGATACCGTACAGAGAAAAAAAAAAAAAAGTTAGTATACCCACTCAGTTTGGGGGAGATGTTGATTATTGATAATATCTCATCATTTAAGTTTGGTTGGGTAAGAAGGAAAAGTTATAAAATGTAGCCTATAACAAGATTATGCATAACAAGATGAGGTGAGCACAGTTCCTCAAAAATCAGAGGAGAAAACCTACTTTAAAAATAAAATAAATACTACAGAATAAAGAAGTAGATTTTAGAAAGCGTCTGCTTTGTTCTGAAGTAAAAAGAAAGAGAAATGAACACCATGAAACAAGAGATGAAAGATGAGAAGATAAGACAATAGACAGAGATATAAAAAGATATGAGCTGGGAGCCAGACAGAAGTGCAAAAGGAGCTGAATGAGATAAGGAATAAATGAAAGGAAACAAAAGATACAATAACTAATTTTAAAACTGCTTAGAAAGCAGTAAAGAATCCATACTGTAAAAATTGAATCAGTGATATGAAAGCTGAAATTTTGAGCTTCTTAAAGTTTTTATTATTCAGCAACAGAAAATTACTTACATTTAGACTAAATTTTAAATATCACAAATATAAGATTAACCAGAGGAAAAAAAATGAGTGAGGATTATAGCAGAAGTTGGTATATTTTAAAATAATCTATTAAATAAATTTAAAAATAACCGTCTCATTAAAAACCATAGAAAAGCCTGATACAGTTGAGAAGCTCCTCAATGTAATTAAGAAAAAAAATGAAAGTACATAAAACAAGCTAAAAATGAGCAAGGGGAAATAGATATATAAGAGCATAAGAAAAGAATGTCTAAGCTAATGCTTTTGAAAAGCTTACTGAAATACACAATGTTCTAGGAAAATATAAATTAACAAAAATAATTTCCCCAAAGTTCAAAGATTTATAAGAATAATTATCACAAAAGACATTTAATAACCAATGGTTTAGATTTCTTAAAAAGTGCTTTCAGATTCATTTGGTGTTACAATTTCTTTCAAATTTACAAGAAACAAATAATTATCTCCTAGAAATAGTTCCAGGGCCTACAAAAAGAAGAAAGCCACATTAATTTGTTGCTGGAAGATAACAAAACCCTTTAGCAAAAGCTGACAGAAAAACTAAAGATAGAACTCATTTAAATATAGTCTTAATGAAATAATAGCAAAACAAATCCAGAATGTTATTAATCAAGTAATAAAAACATATAAAAGTGGGGTCTATTCCAGTAAGATTACAAAAAGTCAGTATTAGAAAATCCATTAACATGTAGTCATAGATGAGAAACAAAGAACAAAAAATTTGTAATCATCAAAGGAGCTGAAAAGACATTTGACAATATTAAATATTCAGTCCTGGAATAAAAGTTGTTTAAGGTAACAGAAAAATAAAATCTTTCTTAATATAAAAATTGTATAAAACCCTTTATAGTATAATAGTGTCAATTCTTGAAATAATCTAAGGATTCAACTGAATCCCAACAGAGGGGTGGGTGTGTGTGTGTGTGTGTGTGTGTGTGTGTGTGTGTGTGTTGTGGAAATTGACAAACTGATTTTATGTGTAAATAAACAAGTCAAGAGTACAGCTAAGCCAATATGGAAGAGCAAAGTTTGTGAGTTTTACACTAATGGGTATCCAAGCCTATATAAACCACAGTAAAAAAGACAGTAGGGTATTTGTAAAAATATACACAAATAAAAAAGAGAACAGAATATGAGTCTAGAAGTTAGGAGGAGAAGAGTAGTTGAAATCAAAAAGTAGTTACTAGCCAAATTTTCTGGGGTATTGTAGGCATTGCAAGGACTTTGCCTTCACTCTGAATGAGACTGGAAGCCAATGGATTACTTTGAATACAGTGACAAAATCTTATTCATATTTTAAAATTATCACTCTGAGATGTTCTAAGAACAGATGGTAGATAAGGCAAGGATGAGAACAGGGGGAATGGTTTGAAGGCTAGTACAGTAAGTTAAGCCCGATATACTGACTATATTGACACCAGCACCATTGGAGCTGGTGAGAGGTATTCAGACTCTGAATTTACTTAGAAGAATTTGCCAATGGATTGGGTAATATGAGAGAGAGAAGTCAAGAACCACTCCAAAGTTTGTATCCTGAGCTAGAGGCATAAACAAGTTGTAAATTACTGAAATAGTGTGGAAAAAGCATATTGAGTGGGGAATCAAGAATTCCTTTTTTGACAAAATGAACTTGAAAAGTCTATTAGATGCCTGAGTGAAGATGTCAAATAAGCAATTGGATATCTGAATTTGGAGTTCAGGAGATAGGCATATGAAAGTAATTTAGTATATATCTATTGGACACGCAGGCTCAGCGGCCATGGCTCATGGGCCTAGCCGCTCCGTGGCATGTGGGATCTTCCCAGAGCGGGGCACGAACCCGTGTCCCCTGCATCGGCAGGCGGATTCAACCACTGCGCCACCAGGGAAACCCTA